>NC_137689.1:53710816-53758316 GCF_963989245.1 Nansenia antarctica
ATAGGGACCCGCTAGCCCGCTGCACCGTGGTAAAAAGTAACGCAATAGTAACGCCCCGCGGTGGCGCAGCGGTCTAAGCATTAGCCTCTAGTGCAAGCTGCCCACCGGGGACTGGGATCGAATCCCAGTCTCGCCAGACCCGGATATGGCCGGGGCTCACAGGGAGCGGCATATTGAGCGGCCGCTCCCAAGGGGGGTATAGGACTATTTTCCGGACAAGGATCCGTCGCACAACACCGCCCCCGTCTGGTGCTGGAGTAACGGTGTCGGGCTCGAGGAGCCAGACAGCTAGTCTGCCTGGCGATCTCCTCTGGGGCTGCCGGCCACGGGGTCGTGCGGCGGATCCTACGCAATAGGCAGGGGATAATTGGATGCTAGGTTGGGTGTAATTGGATACCAAATTGGGTGAAAAAGGGATAAAATCAGAAAAACAATAAAAAACAATAAAACAATATAACGCAATAGTTACTTTCCCTAGTAACTAGTTACTTTTATAATTAAGTAATTCAGTTACTAACTCAGTTACTTTTGGGGATAAGTAACTAGTAACTATAACTAATTACTTTTTTAAAGTAACGTGCCCAACACTGGTCACCAACCACGACAAGTGTAAATGAGGCTAACGGTTTTGTGTTTGGAAGCAGCATGACAATAGCTGGAGGAAGAGAGTTGTACATGTGAGACCTGGGTTCAAATAGTACTTTAAATTATGTCAAATGCTTTTCTCTGCTTGATTGATTTCGCCTGCCGGGATGAGAGTCCCAGAGGGGGATGGAGGGAGGGAGTGAGGGAGGGAGGGAGGGAGGGAGAGAGAGAGAGAGAGAGAGAGAGAGAGAGAGAGAGAGAGAGAGAGAGAGAGAGAGAGAGAGAGCACAATAGAGCGAGAGTGGAGAGCGAGAGAGTGAGAGAATAATGAAATGAAACCAGTGAAACTGCAATCAAATCACATGTGTTTGACACCATTCCTCATTCCATTCCACGCGTTACAAATAAGCCCGCCCTCCAAAATCTACCATCAACAGCCTCCCCTGCTACTCATCTATAGCAGTGCGAAGACGTGTGGCCTGTTGCATAAACAACACTGTTTGTTTGTGTTTGTTTGTGTTTACATTGTTTGTTTAGCGTTCAATTCCTGAATTCCCTTGTATTTCCTTGTTTTCCCCAAGGCGAGCTAACAAACATGTTCAGGATCGCTCATGTACTGTAGGCACACCTACTGTTTCACTCCATCAGGAGACAGTGAGTCCTTGCTTGTGTTTCTCACCTCATTATGTTGAATTGATGATGTTTCCATTCCATGACTATGACTGCGGTTGCTAAATCAAAATGTCACATCCCAAAAAAGCACTTTTTTCCTTAACACCTCATATGTGTTTGTAAAGGTTGAGGGAGTTAAGGGCTAAAGTGAGTGGATTGCTTTCAAACCGAGGCGATGACCTTTCAGCAAGCGTCCCCACCACGGGGGAGGAGTACATACGGCAGCGGGAACCACTAAACCTGAACAACGGCAACAAACAGGGGCTGAGATTTACTGTACGCATGCTTGTTGACACCGTAAAGGTTGAACACAGCTCATATCGCCACACCAACGGACACACATACATGCATGCACACAAGTAACACGCACAGACACACACACACAAACACACAGATGCATGTACGCACACACACACGCGCGCGCACACACACACACACACACACACACACACACACACACACACACACGCACACACACACCGCCCCCTCCTGACCAGAGTTTGCCATTCAAAGGGCAAACCATGATGTCTGGAACTCATTCAAGAACTTGTCACATATGTTCAGGACCCCCTGCATCATGATTGGTTATTCTGCCCCAGGCGATGCATTGGGATTGGTCACTTAACGCCTGGCGCTTCTGACCGTGGGTGGAAGGCAGGCAGGCTCAATGTCTCATGCTTGGTTGGACCAGCATTGTGGGAGGGACACACACCCACACACATACACAGACACACACAGACACACATACACACCCCCATACACACATACACACCCCCATACACACACACACACACACACACACAGACACACACACTCACACACATACATACACAAAAACACACACACACACACATACACACCCTTGACCTGCTGCACAAGGATAATGATGCTACGTTAACCCTCACAAGCTTTGACCTTCTGTGCCTTAATTACTTTGAAGGAGGTCAGGTGTACAGTACATACATGCATTCCAAGACGCCACACATTGTGCCCTGCCCAATAGGCTCATACCAGAGCGACTTAATTTATCTTTGAGGGTGACTTTTCCTAATAAATGCATTGTCTTACATGTTTTACTGGGCAGCTCTTTGGCGCTCGGCTTCAATAAAAGACACATTGATTAATACGTCGGCCTGGGCCTTCGGCGTTCAAACACTCTGTCTCTCTCTCATTCTTTGGTCAAATGATGTCATTCTGATTTTTATGGATATACATTATTGCCATACCAGGGGCAAGGTTTTATTGGCCAGTGTAATGAAATAATACAAGTTGATGGATATATAAAAGCAATACACGAGGCTGAAGTATCGATTTACCTGCAAATCATTAGCACTGTCTGCTGTCTGCTGTCCGAGGGCTTTGAGTGCATACTGTGGCTTAGAGCAATAGGCAGGCTAGGGGTGTGATCCTGTCCATAGTGGTGTCCGCTTACAGCAGACATTACACTTCACACTGTGGAGGGTGAACAGGTCAAGAGTGGCTGAAGACTGATGACCAAAGCGCATGCAGAGGGAAAATACACGTGCGTACAGTAGCTTCTCACACGCACGTTAGGGCAGGAGGAGAGAGAATTTCAAAGAAACCCAATCCCCAAGGCTATATCCAGAATGGTGTGATTGTCAAATCTATATTTTCGGTTTTCTGTTTATCATTTGTAACATCAAAAGCATCTCCAAAACTGTAACACGTCCTTCAGATTATATTTTCTGGGTAGCATCTTTGTCTGGCAATAAAGCAATTATTTTTCACATTTTTCCTCATCTATGGTTCATGCATTCCTACCCTTATGCAACTTTTCCAGGGATTTATGTGCATACTTTTTGAAGATTGAAGCATGATGTGAACATTGCATTACTGCACAGCCACGCACGCACGCACGCACGCACACACTCACACTAACACACACACACACACACACACATACACACACACACACACACACACAGACAGACATACACACACACACACACACACACACGTTCTGAGCCCATGCAGATATCCATGTATAACAAGAATCCTGGAGCGTTACAAGAATCCAGGAGCGTTAGGATGGAAGAAATGTGACACTAACACCTGCACATACACTCGCACACACACACACACAAACACACACACACACACACACACACACACGCACACGCACACGCACACACACACACCACCACCACCACCACCCTCCTCAATAGTGCACCACACACGAGAGAAAGCCATTTCTTCCAATACACAGTGACTCCTTTTAACTCCTTTTTATAAACTGGAGGCTAGCGAAGAGAGCATCATATTTTCTTTGCTTCTTTATCACTCTAGATGCAATAATAGCAGCAGCAGCAGCAGCCTTTAGGCCAGCTCTCACTCCACTCCCTGGTTGCTCTCAGGCTGTATCAGTTCATATAATGGTGTTCTTTTATGGGCAACCCCCAGATTGAGATGAGAGACTTTGGGGCAATCACTCTAGCGAAATGCCCTCAAGGTTAAAGATGATCTGGTGACAGTTACCAAGCAGTAGGGAGAGAGGGTGTGTGTGTAGTTGGGGGGGAGGGGGGGGAGTGGGTGAGAGAAGAGAGAGAGAGAGAGAAATAAAAAATAAAAAATAAAAGTAAATAATGAAAGAGACTCTGTGAAACTGTAATCAAATCTGTGACTCACTATTGTCTCATATATCATCTGCCCTTAATCACCTCTGTACTGAATCATCCTGGAAGGGGTTGGTTGTTACTTATTTATATTTCAACCTCATATCATATTTCACCACAATATTATCTACCAGGCGTTAGGGTGATTCACCTTGCAGGCCTGCATATACGATATTGCAACTCTAAACCTCCACCTCTGAAATCCCGCTCCTAGCCTTAACTGAATTATTGAAGCGGACTGCTTGACATTCGAGAGAAATACTAGATCTATAGTCTAGAGAAGAGAATCTTCTTTTATCGTGTGTTGCCTGTGAAATGCATGAGCTCTCGGGCCTAGGTGGTATAGGTTGATACACCAATTCTGAATGACATGAAATCAACTGGAAGGTTGTACTACTACAAAGCATTGGGATCAGTATCAGTATCACTTGTAGAGGATCTGTCCATCTTCATATGACCAGACAGATATACGTTAATTAGACGATAATAACCATGCACTTCCCATCAATATATCATTTATTTCTCATAAATGTCCTATCCCAAGAGAGTGGTATGCACAATCTATTCCTATTTGGTAGTAATCACTTGTTATAGGCCACTCCCAGTTTGTATAATGGGGTTAGTTTGACCATGACTATGACAGTGTGTGTGTGTGTGTGTGTGTGTGTGTGTGTGTGTGTGTGTGTGTGTGTGTGTGTACGTGTGTACGTGTGTGTGTGTGTATTATCTTACCTCCCAGTGTAGCAGAGATGAGGATGTGGGTTCCATACTTCTTGATGATGGTGTCGATGAACTGATGGGTGGAGGGTCGTCGCCCTAGCAACCGGATGCTGCGCTGGAAGTCCGGCATGAGTGGGACAGGGTTGCGGATCAGGTCCCTCCTCTCGATGGCTGTGTTCCTTACCTTCCAACGCGCAAACTCCCTACAAGGAAAATAGGAAATGTGAATGCTTGTGTCCATGTTTAGGTGGGTAGTATGCGCAAATGGAAAACATAGCCCAGGTCCTGGATCTGAGTGACAATAGTAGAGAAATGAGAGAGATCCGCACACTGGTTGCTGCTCCAGAAATGTGTCGTTTATTAGGACAACACTTTGACCCAAACTCATGTTTAAACATAGTATTCAAATACAGTATGTTCACCAAAGCCATTATCAAAAGTTTTGTGTATGCTATGACAGAAAGAGGTCAACTGCTAGCAATAAAGAGCAGCAACATATCCCTCCAGTACGCAGCAAAGCAGAAGCAGGAAAAGGTCATTTTCATTTTCACAAAGTCTCACAGGTAATGACGTCAAATCAACAAATGCCTTCGCTTCCATAGTGTATAGTGGGTCTGACACATGTCATGTTGTTAAATACACCACAAGAGTTCTTGTATGGTGAGCTATAAGGCCTAACAACGTTCACTGGCATTAAGTGAAGTTCACGTCTGACAAAACATCACAATGTAAATGTCCACAGTAACCTCTGACAATGTTGACAGTCATGTTCATGCTCTTCGTGCACTTCAAGGAAACTGGTAGTAGATCCAACTCGAAATGGTTGCTGTATCTCTGTCACGTTATGCTAAAATCAACCCAAGAACTGCTATTATGAAATGACAATCAATTAGCTCTGCCCCCATGGAGCAAAGTGCCAGCAAAATCATCTTCCGCGATATCACATCTAAATGAAGACACCATGTTATCTAATCAAGGCAAATGCCAGCCGTGGCCAAGGGCTATGTGTGCGGGTCGTGATTGTGTTGGCTAAGTAGTAAGTGATCAGCATCAGACCCACCCCTCTCTACGCCACGGGGCGGGCAGGCAAGAACTACATCCAGCAATCAAGCGAAAAGTAATTGAATCACAATCATGGCAGTGGAGATTCTCATAGAATTTGCTAAAATGTTTGCTGTGTCAACAAACAAAATGAGGTCTGGCTTGCGTTCAACTGCATAATTTGTAGTGTAATATCTGTAGCGGGGAAAGCCAGCGGCCTCGTAATCACCCTAGGTCATGGAGAGGGCACATGCCTGAGAGAAATTATTGAAATATCACCAATTAGGAAAGTAAAGCATTGTACTAGTACCATTGTAATATGCTACAATCCATTTGTTACCAGATATTCTTCTTTCCCAGGCTGTTCATTCTGAACAATGGGATGGGCTGTGGCGTAATGTGTTTTATACTGTTGCGAAGTTGCAATTTTGCCTCGGTCAGGGGCATTTGAAAGATACTGTACAGTCAGATGTCCTCCAGTGAGAACGCTTTGATTCATATATTCATTGTCTGAAATAATCCCCCTATGCAGGCTCGAACAGTTGTCATTTGAATTCCCAGCGAGACAGCTTACAGTCCAGTTCACAAAGCTGTCTTGGAAATGCATGCTTGCTTAAAAAAAACAATTGTAGCAATTCAAGGGGTTAGTAGGGGCAATGGGAGGGTGTTATAATAATAATACAATTGTCACTAGGCTCGTGTGAAGGTATCGAGGTACAATTAAGTCTAGCTGCATGGGGCCCAGCTCACACGTTGTGCGATGGATAGAGGGACAATTTGGATTTTGACACATTCTTAGTGAAACAGGTTTGTAAATCTCTTTCAACAGGTTGGGTTCTCACACTGCATAAGAGGATTTTCTGAGGGACTACATCACTTTGGAGTAGATTTTGGTGTCTGGTAATTCAATTGGGAAAGCAAGGATTTGGTCCCTACCTTCCTCATTACACTGAGAAAAATAAATATACACATGAAAAGGATAGGGATTCTCTCTCTCTCTCTCTCTCTCTCATTCTCTCTCATTTCTGTGACAGGTGAATATCTCTCTCTCTCTCTCTCTCTCTCTCTCTCTCAGCCAAAACATCTAAGCACTTTCTAACTACTGCTCTTCAAGGGGAAGGGAACAAATGCATGCAAATTGCATTGTGTCTGGTTCTGCATCAACAAATCTCATAGAGTAAGAAAGATAATGAGCCACATTAAGTCTCCACATGAAATCACTCAGGATGAGAATGTTAGCACGGTCTCGCTTACAGTTTGTGTGTGTGTGTGTGTGTGTGTGTGTGTGTGTGTGTGAGTGTGTGTGTGTGTGTGTGGAGGGGGTGGGGGTGTTTGTGTATACCCACATGATGTGACCATGTAGGTGTGTTATCTGTTGCTTTGTATGTGTATGTATTTTCTTTGCACTTAAAGCCCAATGCACACAGCATGCGATTTCTGTTGCACGACAACATTCCATTTTGAAGTTTGAGAGAAAATCGCATCCCAATGCACACGGCCCCGATTTTAATCGCACGGCGAAAATTCGATTCCATTCATTTTGAATGGGACAAAGCACACGGCGTGCGAGTTTTGTCGCACTGTCAAATGAATGGAATCGAATTTTCGCCGTGCGATTAAAATCGGGGCCGTGTGCATTGGGATGCGATTTTCTCATAGACTTCCATTCAAACTTCAAAATGGAATGTTGTCGTGCAACAGAAATCGCACGCTGTGTGCATTGGGCTTAAGTGTGTGTGTGTGTGTGTGTGTGTGTGTGTGTGTGTATGTATGTGTGTGTGTGTGTGTGTGTTTGTGTGTGTGTGTGTGTGCATGCTTACAATATATGTTCATGTATGTGCCAGTGTGTGTATCTTTGTCTCAGCTTGAATGAGACAGAGATATCAAGATGAAAGTAGAGAGAAAGAAAAAAGAAGGAAGGCTAAATTAAGAAAGCCACCTTCTGTCCAATTTGTGCTTATCTGGAGTGTTTGGCTTCCTGGAAAAAGCAATCCTATACAATGTTCCATTAGCTGCAGCCTTCTTCACTTGGAATCTTGTCAACAACAATCTCAATGTCTTCAAAGGAGTCCATTATAGAGAATGGACCCCGTGGTTTAGCCTTGGCCTCTTTCGCCTGTTAAGCCGATCTATCGGGTGGATACAAGCCAAATGCGGGTTAGCACAGAGCCCAGGTAATTATAGCATTCTTCATTAACAACAAGGGTTAGGGTAACAACAGAGTAAAATACATGGAATTGGACACCATTGCCAAGTCTACCATCTGCAAATGATCAGACAACGACTAGTTGAAATGAATGCAAATGCCCATTATGTGTTTGTGAAATGCATCAGATGTGAATCAGGATGTGTTCTTCTACTGGAGTACAAACGGCAAGGCCTGGTCAATTTTCCCTCTATTCATTCTCTACTCCACAACCCCTTGAGTGTTCCTCTCGATGATTTAGCTCTGAATGGCTCCTTGGGTCCCTTAAATTGACCTATTACTTAGTCCCAGTTCTGTGAGAGGCGATCAGCTGGGTTCAGTCTGCCTGTGAATGTCTCCTCTGTAACACCTTCCATTACTGCTGTTCAGCATGCTATTACTGTAGGACCCCTCTGAGACTTTCTCACTCTCCGTACCGAAGAGTTTGGACCGTGGTCAAAGTCACACGCAATCAATCAACCGATCAAGCTTTATTTCGTAGATAAATGCAATGTGCCTCAGACAGAGATACATTTTTTTTTAAATACTAAATTAACATACTTTTAAAAGCATGTACTGCTGTTTGATATCGCTCAGAAATGTCATATTCATGCAACATATGAGCACAGAGGGTAATGTAAAAACAAAAAACACAGATGTTGCCTTCTAAGTGCCTTAGTGGTTTCATTTTCATATCCACACACATACTTCTAGGGGTGCTTTCCTGGACACAGATTAAGCCTAGTCCTGAACTAAATCACACTTTCAAAAGAAAATCTCCATCAAAGACGTTATTTAATATAGGATTAGGTTTACTGTAATCTGTGTCTGGGAAATTAGACCCTAATGTGCTAATGTGTTGATCTGTTGTACAAAAAGGGTTCCTGAATCAAAGGTGTGCATGCTTTTGTTCTAGCCCAGCACTAGCACATTGTCTTCATAGATAATAATGTAATCCTGTCAATCTGGATCACAGTTTAATTGAATAAGGTGTGTCAGTCCTAGGATGGAACACTCCCAGCAACTCTCCAGGTCTGGAGTTGGACACCCACTGATCTACTATGGTAAAAATAGTGTGTCAGCATCATCCTTTTTGCTTTTGATATTCCCATAATTCACCAAGCATTTTGCTCCTATCAGATATCCGATAGATGATTTGTGACTAGCTTCAGCAGACTTTATTTGACGGAAAACAAAACCCTCACAATTTCTCAATGTCAGAAAGATAAGCACGTTTCTGGGGCACAGGGCTCGGTGCTGATGTGTGCTGGTGTATGCTAAATCAGCTGAGCTGGTTTTCTCTTATTTTTGCACAACACACAGCATATTTGTGTGTGTGTGTGTGTCTGTGCGTGCGTGCATGCGTATGTGTGTGTGTGTGTGTGTGTGTGTGTGTGTGTGTGTGTGTGTGTGTGTGTGTGTGTGTGCGGGTGTGTGTGTGTGTGTGTGTGTGTGTGTGTGTGTGCGGGTGTGTGTGTGTGTCTGTGTGCACTTCTGAAACACAAACACAAACACACACACACACACACACACACACACACACACACACAAATTGAATGATAACTCAACAGACCTGCAGCAAATGCGATAATAACCATGCCAAGAGAATTGAGAGATTATCTGATTTTGGGCAGCAACAAATATCTCTCTGTTCTTCTTCATCTCCCTCTTTCTATCTCTCGTTTCCTCTTTCTCTCTATGTATCAATTCGTTTTAAGTGCATTCTCTTCACAGTTCTGGCGATTAGCAGTGAAACATATGCGACAGCCACATGTATTTGGGTCCATATGCCCCAGATTAAGCAGGGCAGCAGATGGAACCTGTGATATGATCTACTGCTTGACTTCTCAGCTCAAAGCTTGGTTTAATGACCCCTCAAAGAAACTTGAGATGAGATAAATAGCAGTGCTGCATTAGAGGGCAAAATGGTGTGTGCTCATGCGTGTGTGTGTGTGTGTGTGTGTGTGTGTGTGTGTGTGTGTGTGTGTGTGTGTGTGTGTGTGCAGTGGGGTGTGACATACAGTATAGTTCATAAGGGGATATGGTTAACTGCGTATATCAATTGAGATAACTTTAACGGCTGCGTTAAAGCATTAGACACTTTGCATAGATATGCATTCTCTTTGCCATCTCCTTAGTTTCATGTTGTTGCTGTTGTCTTCACAATTTATATTAACATATAAAAACAATGTAGCTAGCAGTGAAACATTTTTTTAACTACTGCAAGACAGATCCTTTTATGTATCACCCCATTTAATATCCGTCTATAGTAGCCTGTATTTATGAAAAATGACATAAAAAAAACACACCCTTGAATAGTGTTTTTTTCTTTGATAAAATATGAAACAACAAAAACAAGACGCTTTATTTGTTAGATTCTCACTATTGAAATGAAATATGATTCATACTGAACGTCTCCTTAGGATGGGGGAAACTTTTCAAAAGGCATCTCATTGTGTTTGATGAGAAGAAAAAGTAAAACTGAGGAAGAGCTATCCATCTTCCCTGCTCGCTAATTCCCCCATGCCCTCGTTTGGGTAGAACATTTTATTTCATTCCCGCCCAATCATTTCCCGCATCCTCTGTCCGTGTTTACCCAGCCTTCGCAGCTCTGAGACAGACATTATAGTAATCAAAGGAGACCGGCAACTAGCTGATTTCTCTCTGTCTGAATGGGGACGATTCTCACCAGGGAGCACTGGTGCTAATGAGTGTACCGGTGGCATTGGTCATGTCTGTTTCTATTTCAGACATAAATACAGAGAAGAGGGGGAAAAGTCGTGTCCATGTTATGTTGTCCATAATTAAGCATAATCTTTGGCACATTGAGTTATCACTCACTATCTCACTAGCTCTTGTTGAGGAATAGAGGGAGAGAGATGTACACGGAGGGAGAGAGAATGTTTTGAGACAAATGTACCAAATCAAGACAATCTTCTCTGCCAAAGTCTGTGTTCTGACAGCTTAGAGACAATGTGTAATAAACAGTACTGCAGGCTCTAGCTGTCAACTAAAGCAGACAACCCACAGAGATTCAATTCCACATTAGAGCTGTCTGACATTAAAAGTGGGTGTACGGATAGATTTCAGAGCAGGCCCATCTTAGATTATAGAGTACCTTGAACATTGAATTGAATTGGCTGTTTTGCTTATCATCATTTCTTCACTGTTGTTGAATATTTTTAAGTGGTTTGGCATGTCTACTCAAGTGGTGACAGACTAAATACAGGCTACTTTTCAGAAAGATACTCTCAGCCGTTTTCATTCAAACAGACTGTGTGAAAATGTAGCATTTTTCATAGCAAAGGTTTTGTGGACGATAAATGAAAACATACAATTGTGTTTACAACAAGAGGTCCCTAGATCATGTGGTAGTAACAGCCTATACATTTGAATGTGCAGTGGTTTTCGATGATGTCCATATTTTGCCTTCACATGGTATGTCAATGGTAAAATGTTCAATGCTAATCCATTGGACCGAATGCACTGTCAAATGTGCAGGTAGGCTACTATTAAAATATGCTTTTATTACAACTGCTGCCCGTCAGCTGCGCAAACTAGTTAGAGGCTCATGAGTATGATCGCCTCCTCAGGTCACAATACAAACCAAGATCGGCTATTCTTCTGAAAGGAGTTCACTATAGTATCTGGCTGTTTGAGAGAAGTAGTGAATCATGAACAGCAGGCCTAGTGCTGAGTGTAACCTAATGTTGTTTGAAGTAAAGTAGCCCAACAGAGCTACTGTACCAGCAGTCAAAACTGAGTGTGCTGAAAAACCCTGTCAGAATCTGAGGTATGGCCCTCAATTGAATTTCCTCACTTCTTCGGCTATTGACAACTCATCATATCTAACTTAAATGAATGAATGAATGAATGAATGAATGAATGAAGTTCCAAACAACGAAATTTGGGAGGGGTGGCTCCCCTGGTGCTAGGAAAGAAAAATAAAAATAAAAAATAAAAAAAAGAAGGGAAAGGAGCTGGTTTACATAAATAAAGGCTATGTACACTATCCACTATACTATACTGTACAGATAAAACACTGTGCTGTTCTATATCGTGGAGCTCCGCCCCATAGGGGAGCTCTGCTCCTATTGGTTTACCCGCTACCTAAAGTAGCCAATGACTGAATTTTTCAATGCCTGCGCCCGCCTGGGGTGCTATATAAAGGGGTGTACTTCGCTACCTCATTCTCCCAAAAAGTTCAGCACGGGTTTATATCTGAAGACTGAGAAGGACGACTACTAAGACTGGAGAACCCGCCAGACTTTTCCCTTCAAGATATGGATCGTCCGCCGCCTATGGAGAAGTTCCTCCGGGACGCCTGCCGCTGCGACTTCCGAGCAGCGGAGGACACTTTTCAGCGAAGGAGACTTTCCCTTCAGCGATGGATCGTCCGCCGCCGACCACGAAGAAGTTCCTCCGGGACACCTGCCGCTGCGATTTCCTAGCAGCGGAGGACAAGCACGACTTCTGCCACGTCTGCCTCGGCCCCGAACATGCCGAGGCGGCGTTGGTCGCCTCCCCCAGCTGCCTCCCCTTCCACCTCCTTTCCGTCGCGAAAAGGCGAAAGGGGATGGCCTGGATCAAGGAGAGCGTTTTTCCCCTGGCGGGCGCTATCTCGGGGATGCTATCCGACTCGAATAGCTCTGCCGATGATGCGTCCGGACAGGCCCCAGAGCGGCGTTCTGGGCAGGCACCTCCCCAAGTAGGGATGGTCCCGCCCGCTCAGCCGGCCCTGACACCACGCCGCCCTCACCCAGCTGAGTGGTCGGTGCCGGTGTCAGAATCAGAAAGCTCTGATGAGCTCGGTGCGCAGGCGGCGGCGAATAACATCGCCGTGTTTAACGCCGCCATTGCGAAGATCACCACAGACCGACCCAACGGTCTGTCTGCAGCGGAGGCGGAGTTTCTGAGCAAACTCAGTGCCGCGACGACACGAGGCGTTATTACATCAAAAACCCCTCCATGTCTATCAAGACCTGGCCCAGCTCATGAGCGTGCGGCCGGTTCTTTGATTATCAGGCATAATAAACCTGCGTCAATAAAGAGCATTGTTACACATAACAAACACTCTTTACAGACGGTAAGTCAGACGGTAAATCCCTAAGGAGGATTTTCCATGGTATCTACCAGAGCGGAGACCCACCTGCCTTGTCAGAGTGTGGTCGAATCGCTACCGGTTAGAAACGAAGCGGAGACTAGCCCAGCTTACCGGCGTGTGGCCAGCTCTCTGCCTAGCAGACTTACCCCTATCACGACACGAGGCGGTATTTACATCAAAAACCCCTCCATGTCTATTCAAGACCTGGCCCAGCTCATGAGCGTGCGGCCGGTTCTTTGATTATCAGGCATAATAAACCTGCGTCAATAAAGAGCATTGTTACACATAACAAACACTCTTTACAGACGGTAAGTCAGACGGTAAATCCCTAAGGAGGATTTCCCATGGTATCTACCGGAGCGGAGACCCACCTGCCTTGTCAGAGTGTGGTCGAATCGCTACCGGTTAGAAACGAAGCGGAGACTAGCCCAGCTTACCGGCGTGTGGCCAGCTCTCTGCCTAGCGGACTTACCCCTATCACGACACGAGGCGGTATTTACATCAAAAACCCCTCCATGTCTATTCAAGACCTGGCCCAGCTCATGAGCGTGCGGCCGGTTCTTTGATTATCAGGCATAATAAACCTGCGTCAATAAAGAGCATTGTTTCACATAACAAACACTCTTTACAGACGGTAAGTCAGACGGTAAATCCCTAAGGAGGATTTTCCATGGTATCTACCGGAGCGGAGACCCACCTGCCTTGTCAGAGTGTGGTCGAATCGCTACCGGTTAGAAACGAAGCGGAGACTAGCCCAGCTTACCGGCGTGTGGCCAGCTCTCTGCCTAGCAGACTTACCCCTATCACGACACGAGGCGGTATTTACATCAAAAACCCCTCCATGTCTATTCAAGACCTGGCCCAGCTCATGAGCGTGCGGCCGGTCCTTTGATTATCAGGCATAATAAACCTGCGTCAATAAAGAGCATTGTTACACATAACAAACACTCTTTACAGACGGTAAGTCAGACGGTAAATCCCTAAGGAGGATTTTCCATGGTATCTACCGGAGCGGAGACCCACCTGCCTTGTCAGAGTGTGGTCGAATCGCTACCAGTTAGAAACGAAGCGGAGACTAGCCCAGCTTACCGGCGTGTGGCCAGCTCTCTGCCTAGCGGACTTACCCCTATCACGACACGAGGCGTTATTTACATCAAAAACCCCTCCATGTCTATCAAGACCTGGCCCAGCTCATGAGCGTGCGGCCGGTTCTTTGATTATCAGGCATAATAAACCTGCGTCAATAAAGAGCATTGTTACACATAACAAACACTCTTTACAGACGGCAGCCCATCCCTTTTCGAAATGACCCCACCTTGGGCTGTGCCATCTCCTCGGTGGGCAGCGGCGGCTGGGGTCATACAGAAATTCAAGCTTTTTCTGTCGACTGCACCACAACAGACGGCCCAGCCGCTGTCGTTGCTTTATGCAGAATGACTAGAAGGGACAGGTATTCTGTCGGGCTGGCTTGACAGGACATTGAGGAGGGGATATGCACTACAGTTCATTCAGCCTCCTCCGCCCTTCAGGGGCGTGAGAGAGACTGTTTTTTGTCCTGCCCGATAGAGACACGTGCGCTCCGGGAGGAGATTACGAATCTCCTAACAAAGGGCGCAGTGACATTGGTTCCGAGGGACCAGTGGGACATGAGATGGTACTCCCCGTATTTCCTTGTCCCAAAGAATTCGGGAGACATGAGACCCATACTAGATTTCAGGGTCCTCAACGAGAGAGTGGCGAAACGCCCCTTTCGTAGATACCTGAGGGTCGCGTATTTCGTGTGCCAATCACAGAGTGGCACAGGAAATTCCTACGTTTTGTTTTCCAAGGGAAGGTTTACGAGTACACGCGCCTGCCCTTCGGGTACGCGCTTGCTCCTCGTTTTTTCTCCAAATGCGTGCAGACAGCACTCGAACCACTGAGGCGTAACGAGATACGCATAATATGCGGATCTCGACGACCTACTGGTCTTGGCCCAATGCCCAAATCGAGCCATTCGGGACGCAACCTCACTGGTGCAGCGCCTCACTCAGCTGGGGTTAGCTGTAAACTGGACAGAGAGTGCTCCGTGGCCGGCTCAACAGTTTTCCTATCTAGGCATTCAGTTGGATACTGCCGAGATGAGGGCCAGTTTATCGGCACCACGGAGAGCGACACTGACGTCAGCTCCCTGGGTGTGTCGAGTGACAAATACAATCACCGCTCTGTCAAGGATGTCCTTACTAGGACTGAGGTCTGCAGCCCATGTAGTGGTCCCCTTAGGCCTGTTACACATGCGCAGACTGCAGAGGCGGTTCGCACGACTGCGACGGGTTCCAGTGAGAACGCCGTCGCAAGTTGATTGTAATACAGAGATCGGTCAAAACCGACCTGAGCTACTGGAGAGACCCGCGCGTCATCGCGCGCGGAGTCGCCTGAGTTCGCTGAAAGCTCTCCACATTCCAGGTCTGCTCAACGAAGGAGCAGATCTGTTATCACGGGGAGGCCCGAGGGACGACGACTGGAGGTTAGCACCCTCCATTGTGTCGCTGATTTGGGCACGGTTCGGGCAAGCAGAAGTGGTTCTGTTTGCGTCACGGACGAATGCGCAGTGTCGCCTTTGGTTCTTCCTGCGCGAACAGGACAACCCGCCATTGGGAGTCGATACATTCGCACACCACCCATGGCCGAGGGTCCTGTTATACGCGTTCCCACCCCTGACATCTATCCTCCCACTGTTGGCACGAGTGAGGTCAGAGAGGCTAGAGTTAATTCTTGTAGCCCCGGACCGTCCCGGAGCCCTGTGGTTTCCGGAACTGATGGAGATGTTGGTAGAGGGCCCATGGCCCATACCTCATCGACAAGATGCACTCTCTCAAGCCAGAGGCTTGGTGAGGGGGCCGCCTATGATGGGGGGCCCCCTCATGGCCTGGTTACTGAGAGGGATTTGTTAGAACGCAGGGGTCTGACAGACGCGGTCATTCAGACCATTCAGAGTGCGCGCGCGCAATCCACTGCAAAGGGATATGCGGCGCGCTGGCGAGTGTTTACACAGTGTGAGGGACAGGACGTTGACCCAGTCTGCTGTCGGGTCGAAACGTTCTTGTGCTTCTTACAGTCGCTGTTTGACAAGGGATTGGCGGCGAGAACTATTAAAGTTTACGCGGCTGCCATCTCAGCTTGTCATGAGGGTTTTGCGACAACGACACTGTTCAGTCATTCGCTGGTTAAGCGTTTTTTGACTGGAGTGTGTAGGCTTAGACGCCCTCGTAGGACTCTAATGCCAAAATGGGACCTGTCGATTGTGCTAGAGGCGCTGTGCGTGCCCCATTCGAACCCATTGACACTGTGTCGTTGCGTTTATTGTCTCTCAAGACGAGTCAGCTCCTCGCCTTGACTACGGCTAAGCGAGTGAGTGATTTATGTGCTCTCTCGACACGGGCAGATTGTTGATCATATCTGATGACAAAACAAAAGCTGTGTTACGCCCTAACCCGGCTTTTATCCCTAAGGTTAATCGTGGGTTTAGGGTTCAGAGCTGTGCTCTGAGCGCCTTTTTTTCCTCCTCCTCACGACGGAGAGAGGGAGAGGCGTTTACATTGTCTATGTCCGGTGCGCGCGTTGGCACAATATGTGAAGCGCACAGCAGGACTGAGATCTTCTCCCCAGCTTCTGATCTGCTACGGCGGACAGAAAGCCGGGGCACCACTCTCGAAGCAGAAGCTGTCCCATTGGATTTGCGAGGCTATTAGCCTCGCATACGAATCGAAGGGGCAGCCCGTGCCGACTGGCATTCGGGCTCATTCCACCAGGGGCATGGCCACATCAGTGGCCATTCTCAGGGGAGTGGGAGTGGAGGAGATATGTGAGGCGGCGTCTTGGTCGTCGCCATCACTTTTTGTACGGTATTACTTGAAAGATATTCTTCCTCATCCTTTTCTCATTCTGTCCTCAGTTTTGCTGATGACTGATGTAGTGGGAAGGCACTTGGATTACCCTGGTCATGGGGATCCTATTCAAGTGTTGTCAGGATGAATACGGATGTGCCTGGGGAGGGGACCCTCCTCCAGGACATGTTCCGTTAGATCAACAACCCTACGTGCTCACGTAAGGGTTAGATCAGTGATATTTCTTCCGCATCCTTTTCTCATTCTGTCCTCAGTTTTGCTGATGACTGATGTAGTGGGGAAAGCACTTGGATCACCCTGGTTGGGGATTCTATTCAAGTGCTGTCAGGATGATTACGGATGTGCCTGGGGAGGGGACCCTCCTCCAGGACATGTTCCGTTAGATCTACAACCCTACGTGCTCACGTAAGGGTTAGGTCAGTGATATTCGTCCTCAATCCTTTCTCATTCTGTCCTCAGTTTTGCTGATGACTGATGTTGTGGGAAGGGCACTTGGATTACCCTGGTCTTGGGGATTCTATTCAAGTGCTGTCAGGATGAATACGGATGTGCCTGGGGAGGGGACCCTCCTCCAGGACATGTCTGTTAGATCAACAACCCAACGTAAGGGTTAGGTAAGTGATATTTCTTCCTCATCCTTTTCTCACTCTGTCCTCAGTTTGCTGAGGACTGAGGTAGTGGGGATGGCACTTGGATTACCCTGGTTGGGGATGCTATTCAAGTGCTGTCAGGATGATTACGGATGTGCCTGGGGAGGGGACCCTCCTCCAGGACATGTTCCGTTAGATCTACAACCCTGCGTGCTCACGTAAGGGCTAGATCAGTGGAGCAGACTCGTGTGGGTTGGGCCAACTTTTTAAGGTTGTCTTGAACCAACATCAGTGGTCAGCTCCGGGTGCCGCTGAGATTGTTTTACGGATTAATAGTCTCAGTGGGGGTACATTTGGCCTCGTTCGCTCCGCCTAAACCAATAGGAGCAGAGCTCCCCTATGGGGCGGAGCTCCACGATATAGAACGATAGTTATGGAGATAGACTCCAGTTCTATGAGTGGAGCGGAGCCCCATAGGGCTGCTGGCCCACTTCGACTCGTTCAAACCCGGCTGTTTTTGTATGTTTGGGAGAATGAGGTAGCGAAGTACACCCCTTTATATAGCACCCCAGGCGGGCGCAGGCATTGAAAAATTCAGTCATTGGCTACTTTAGGTAGCGGGTAAACCAATAGGAGCAGAGCTCCCCTATGGGGCTCCGCTCCACTCATAGAACTGGAGTCTATCTCCATAACTATCGTACTCTATGCTATGCTATACCTATTCTAACATTTCCTATTTCTCTGCAACCTTATGTACCCTAGGGTTGTCATATTGCACATAGTGTTATTGCACATTCATTTAAAGTGTCGCAGTTTGCAGGCTTGAAATGTACACATTTGTGTCTCAGCACTACACCTGATTTTTCAATCCAGCAGCTGCCATCAATCCGTCCAGACTGTCCAGGGCCCAGAACCTAGGTCTTTGCTGTGTTCAGGGCCTGGATGGCCCTGGGGTAGAAGCTAAGCTTCAGTCTGTTTGTCCTTGCGGCCATGGTCCTGTACCGCCTGTTCGAGGGCAGCCGGGCAAAGTGTTCGTACCCAGGGTGGGATGGGTCTCTGGAGATCTTGGAGGCCTTCCTGAGGCAGCGTGTGTTGTACAGCTCTTCCAGAGAGGGGAGGGGGGCGCCGGTGATCTTCTGTGCTGTTCTCACGACTCTCTGTAGCGCATTTCTCTCTGCGGCTGTGCAGCTGGAGAACCAGTTGCAGATGCAGTAGGTGAGGATGCTCTCCACTGCGCAGCGGTAGAAGGCCACCAGTATCTCCTGCTTGTTGTGGTCCTTCCTGAGGACTCTCAGGAAGAAGAGCCGCTGTTGTGCCTTCTTGATGATGGCTGCTGTGTTGTTCTTCCAGGACAGGTCATCCTGTATGTGCACCCCCAGGAATCGGTGGGTTGAGACTCTCTCCACGCTCTCTCCGTCGATTAAAACGCTCTCTCCGTCGATTAAAACATGTTTTGTAATGAATAATAAATCAACAAACATACCCACAACTGTAAAGAATCATCACCATTTTATTACCGGTATTATTAACGTTACCCTGTACTGTGGTACTGTCATCATTAATTAAAGTACGTAGATTCAATTACTTAGATTCACTTACATAAGTCTAATTTACATCATTGATTCACTTACTTAGACAAATGTATTTGTTGTGAGTCGCTTTGGAAAAAGGTGTCTACTAAATGCCAAAACTGTATTGTAAATCCCACTATGAGGGACTGAACCCTTCTGTTCCGACAGCACGACAACTCTATGTCTATGAGACACCGCTTCAAATGACATTTTTTCAAGGCTTTGGGCATGAATATATCATCACTAGGCTTCATGGATATATAGCATTCTTTTTTAAAAACAGTTCCTATGTGTGTGCTTTATCTAGATACACTAGGGACACAGATCAAGTCGAGACTTCTGTAGGGGTAACATGTGGTGCATTGCCAGTAGCCCTAACCACTAGACTAAACCCTAGTACAAGATACAGTGTTGGCAGTGGTGTAGTCTAGTTTTTTCTAGTGGGTATACTGTGATTTTGCCCTCCCAGTCAGAGCGACACCTGTCCCGTAGCGACACCCCATAAGCACCACCACACTCACTTATGCATACAGTATGCATCTACACCGGTGTTTGCTGCCTTGGGGGGGGGTGGCATGGACTGTACTTGTACATCAAGCTGCCTCACGCTACAGAAACAGGAGATAGGCTCCTTCCCTATGGGCCATTAGGCTCGAGAACCATCGGTTCTCAAGGCTACTTACTTATGTGGTCTTGACTACCTGTCCACTTTCTCACCTGGTTCTTGCGCTCTCTCTCTCTGGTGTGCCGACACCATCCTGCTCTCTCTCCTTCTCTCCCTCTCTATCCTCCTCTCTCCCTCTTTTGCTGTCAACCAAAAGGCAAATATAACAACCAGAGTATTTATAATTTAATAAGAGGTATACATTGAATTCATATCAAATCATAACATCATTCTAATTGAATATTGGGTTGCTGTGGGCAATGCAGTCAGATGCTGTCTTTACTTACTCTCTCACCAGTAAGAAAATCATATGTCCAACTACAAAAAACAGACATTTCCAATGAGTGAAGGTTTGTTCCAATGCTTCAATCCACTGTCCATGTACTGTAAATATACCATTATGGTATTACCATAAAGCCCAATTCTAGCAGAATAAGAAAGATTGTATATCTACTTTAAGTAAAATAATAAAGTGCATCCAGTTAGCTCTTTAGCTGGCAAGTGTGCAGCAGACTAGCTCATCTAACCACCTCTGAGCTAGCTAGCTTGCTAGTTCTTTGACACTATTATTCACACCATGAAACTATAATCAGACACTTTCTAATCACAATAATAACGACTAATTTGAACCAACTTTCTCTGTCAGAACACAGTAATTATATTTGCTAACGTTTCAACTTGCTTACTTTCTTCTACAGAGCTTTCACCCTGCAAAAACTCTCTCGCGCTAAAACAAAACCAAAACCAAACCATTCTCCAGCGGCACGAAGCTGTGTGTGGAGGTCTGGCCCGCCCGCGAATTTGCGAAACCTAGGATGGTAAGGGGAGGCAGGGCACGAGAGACTCGCCAGCCAATGAGGGGGCAATGAGGGAGTGCTTCGCCAACCAATCAGGTAGCGGTATTGCCCTGCCTCCCCCTACCATCCTAGGTTTCGCAAATTCGCGGCCCGCCCACCCCAAGGCTCTGTAGGGGAAATACTGAGACTAGCATTCTGAACGACTGGTTATGCCAGCGGTTCCCAAACTTTTTCAATCAGGCCCCCTTTGGGTAATTGGAAATATTTTCGAGCCCCCCCTAACCCAGTCCCCACCTATATTGATATAATTAATTGTATAAAGTTGTAAAAACATTACATTTTCTCTTCTAATAATAACAAGACACATATATCCAACTATAGTTTTATATTTTATTATGGGTTGAAAAGGAACATAAGTGCTTGGCAAATGATCCTGTGCCACTGAAATATTCAACATATCAACATTAACTAATTTCTACTGCATCACTATTCTTACTCCTCACATTCCTATCACAATTACGATCAATGACTTGTGTGTGCTTGCTTTGCCTTGCAAATCTTCTCAAAGCGGGGTTGTTGTTTTGAGACTGCCACTCTCAGTTCATTCTCAATGTTCAACTTCGACCTGTATTTGCTTTTGATAGCAGCAACAGCAGAAAAGCCTATCTCACACAGGTATGATGTTGCAAAAGGCAGCAGTATTCCCACAGCTTTCTGTCCAATGAGAGGGTAGTCCTTCTCCACTCCAATCCAAAACCCAGCCAAAGTCGTGGATGTGAACTGCAGCCTCATGGTTGACTCTGAAGTCATGTCGATGTACTGTTCCTCTTCCGCAGTGCTGAACATGGCAGGTGGTGGTGCAACAAATGGATCCACAGAGAAGTATTTCTGGAAGCTTTGTTTCAGGGCTGAGATGTGCTCTGTCATACATGGAACCACTGTGCTCTGCAGCTCATTGGTCTCGATGAATGCCTTCAGATTCCCAAATGAGTCGATGTCCCCCTGTTCAAGTCTCCTCCCCCACATGTCCAGTTTCCATGTGAAAGATTGTATCCTGTCCACATTAGACGTGAAGCCCAGGGAGAGGTATGTATCGTCATACTTTCTTGACTTTGGCTTTGGGACGTTTGTTATGGGCTCCTTCGCTTTTCGTTTAGCTTCTGGCTCTTTCATAAACTTATCCATTGTTGTTGTTGCTGCTAGATAGCTGGAATGATGGGGAGGGAGAGCGCGCGTCAATGACGTGAATGGAGCCCCTCTGGGCTCGCGCCCCCTCGCTGCCTCTTTGTTACAGTTTATGGCCTGCGCTCCATTCAGGTTCTCATTTTTATCATCCAACGCCCACAACACCCCTGATGGTAACCTTAAGCAAGCAGTGTTTGTTTACAGCTCTTGTGTGTGCATTTTTTTCCCCTCCCATATTATTTCTGCGCCCCCCCTGCAGTACCCCCGCGCCCCACTAGGGGGTCGCGCCCCACAGTTTGGGAAACACTGGGTTATGCGATAACAAACATGTCAGAAAGTTCGAAGTAAGTGCTCCGTAACACAGACGGGGTGAATTTTATGAATAAAAGTGTGAAAGTTCTGTCACAAAACGCCGTTACGTATCCTCGCGCATTTTCTAGTGGGTATACGCAAATCCTTGGCCTTTCCTAGTGGGTATACGGCGTAGTCCTGCGTATCACGTAGACTACACCACTGAGTGTTGGGTATTCCTCCTGTATGTATCTGGCTGTGGTAGAGAGTGTTACATAAGGTTGATGTGTTAGGAAGAGGCTGGCTAATGTGGAGGCCTCAGAAGGCTAATAGTCAGAAGAGGCTGGCTAATGTGGAGGCCTCAGAAGACTGTGCTGGCATGCTCTTGAGAAGGGAAAGAGTGTGATCCAATAATCGTTATTCCCAAAAGAATGACGCTGTGAAATGCTTAGCTTTCCCACCACACTGCATTGACGTCTGTCTCTCATCCCCGGCATGACGAGTTCTAGCTTAGATAAAAGACACAACACGCAGTGATTTGAAAATGCAGTGGGTTTGGGGGTTCAATGTGCAGCCAGTGTTCCCCAATCAAAAGGAACACCACATCTATAGCGTATATACTCCCCTCACTCCCTCTCTCTGCCTCTCTCTCAATCTCTCTGTCTTTCTTAGAGATTGGATAGTTTATATGGGTTGTGCCACGTACTGAGATTTCCGTTTACATTTTACGGAAACGAGTATCATCCGATCATTTTAAGATATCATCCGTAATCAGAGAGGATTCCTTTCTATCTAAAAAAAAACAACTACGCCATTGGCCAGTTAAGCTGTCCGTAAACATATGAGAGATGTGTGCAATGTGCCTGCTTCCATGATTGGATCGGAGAATTGATCTGTACACTGTGCCCTCCTCCTCCCTTCCCCCACGTCATCTAGTTCAGCGTTTCTCAAACTATGGGTCACGGATCGGCGCCAGACATGAGGAAACTGCCGGTCCACAGAGCCATGCCACTGCACCAGTGAAAATATGCTCAGTGCTTCTGTCACTCGCCAGGTCCCCACCTCCTTGACTGAATGTCTTGCTTCGAAAATAGTAACACATTATTCAAGATTCTAGAATGTTAAGTGTTCCCACCTGTGAGAAGATGCACCCTTTGTTCTCTCAGTCATTTCAGAACTCATTTAATCGCACGCTACTTGAGCTGTCATTTAGTCATGGCGTATTCCAAGCAAGCAAGTCTAGATTCCTGTTTTTAGGAAACAACTAGCATCTCACGATGGTAATTTAAATGAAGAACCGGAGGCAAAAAAAACATCACCCAATTTCTTGTAATTACAATTCTGGGACTAGTGTCAGAAGCTATTGTTCAACAACTTAGCGAAACACTGCGTCATAGGTACGAGATCTGTTTGCCAATCCAGAAATGAGTGATCTGCCACCTGTGATGCAGGATGAACTTTTGGAACTCTCGTGCAATGCAGGTCTACACTCACGATTTGACCGACTTTCACTGTCAGAATTATGGCTGTCAAGCTTTGAGGAATATCCCCATTTTAGTAAGTTGGCAGTGAAAACAACGATGCCTTTCCATTCCACGTATCAGTGCGAGTCAGCTTTTTCTCATCTCACTCACAGCAACGAAGACAAAATACTGAAATAGGCTTGTCTCAGTAAACACGCATCTCGTTTCGATCTCGTTTCGATCAGTTAGTTGTGAGAAAGCAGGTGCACCCATCACATTAGAATGGCGTCATTAATCTGTTGTCACTGCATTATTTCATGCCACCCAAATTCTCTTTGGCAGTGATTTTATGTTCAGCCAAAGCACTTCTGTTGTAGGTTTCTTTATATATTTGTTGTTAATAATGTTCCCCAAAGTCTGACCGGGCCCCAGGACAAAGAAGTTTGAGAAAGGCTGATCTAGTTCACCTCAGACGACGAGCAGCTTCTTTAACTTGGCTCAAAGCGCATACCTTCCCAAACTGGTAATACTGTATAGTGTCAGTTTAAAAAAACGGTTTACTGATTCAGTATGTCATTATTATATCCCTGCTACCCCCCTTGCTTTACATGCTATCAGTTCTGACTGACTGAGCTCAACTTGCGCAGACGCTTTTAAATCGCACCTCCAGTTGTCTAATCACGAGAATCATCCGGATTTGAGAGCAAAGTGCTATAAATGGACATGCATACGAATATGAGTGTGCCGACTCTGGCACAACCCTAGTAGTTTATATTTGAAATGAAATCTGACAGTGAAACTACTGTATTTGTCTGCCAAATCTGTCCCACCTTTTTTGGCGGAAATCCTATTAATATGAGATTAATATTTATACAACATCCTATTCATACAGCGAAGCAATCATGACCCTTATCATATATAATTAAGTATATAATAGGAGGCACCACAGGTTTTCACCACAGTCCTCTATAAGGCTATAGCCTACCACCAACACAACTGGGTGAATACCTAATTGAAATTATAGAACACACACACACACACACACACACACACACACACACACACACACACACACACACATACATACATACAAACACATTACACTGTGTTTTGCACCAGCATTAGCCTTGCATTGTTAAAGTTCCTTAGAGGGCAGTTCATATCCAAGCTGTTTTCCACTAACAGTTCCCATAGTGGACACTCCCCTGTGCCTTTATCTCAACTCCTATCCCCTCCATGCCTCTGCTGCAGGGGAGGCAAGACTGCACAGCAATCTGGGCTCTTTTTTTTGTGTTAATAATCATCAGCCCGCTCAAGCAGAACCATAAATCAAACAGGCAGAGATACAATTGAATTCCTGGATGGTTTTGAACCGCCAAGTCCCCTTTTAAACATATTATAGAATAAATCTTAATCCATTGCCCTCTTTCTCCACTGATGCTGGGCCTGCATACCAAAGCACTGCAAGTTAGAGCTACAGAAGCCACATGTGTATCTATTTTTGATTGTGAATGCACTCTCTTTGAATGACTCAGCCCCTTGCTAAAAACAGTTATCGACGCAGACAAAAATGCAGGTATTTATAAACACTGTGGTGACTGTTCTGAGGTTAGGCTGATATAAAAAGGTGTG
Source organism: Nansenia antarctica (assembly GCF_963989245.1). Taxonomy (NCBI): domain Eukaryota; kingdom Metazoa; phylum Chordata; class Actinopteri; order Argentiniformes; family Microstomatidae; genus Nansenia; species Nansenia antarctica. The sequence goes on from NC_137689.1 coordinate 53,735,837, forward strand.
CGTGGTAGCGGGGTAGCGGTGAGTCAGTCAGACACATTGTGGGTGTTGCCTCATGTCCATTAACAGAGTGATGGGGAGAGACTGTCTCAGAGAGATAAGCTCGCTGAACTCATTCAGCAGTTATGACAAATATGTCAAGCTGAAGTGTCACTGACTGACTAAGTGCTAATGCTCCAAAGTGTCAGTTAGAGGGTATGAAAAAAATAAACTTGGGACTCAATTTACAGTATGTTCCCTAAACCAGTGTGTTTCGTCCTCATTATACGTAGCTGAGAATGACTACACATGCAGCTAAACACCTCCCGTCATCAAGAGTGTGGAGACAGTATGTCGGTCTGACTTCAGGTTTCTTGAATTAGAAGGGTGAAACTGAGAAAGAGAAACAGTAAATCACTGATATGGTTTCACATCCACACATTGCCTTGCCATGCATCACAATGGAGAAATAATCTTATAAAGAAATAGTTACATAAAGCTACTATAGCTAGAGTTATGTTGTATTAACATTGAAATAAAGTATCCCCTGTTAGTTAACATTATAACCAAGAATGATCAATGTATTATACAATGCTAGTATGGTCTCACATGAAGAAATACATCGTACATTTACACAATCACTATGAAAACCAACAGTTACAAGCTAAACTAGCATATTCCATTATGACAACACTTTGTACAAATATAATCATATGTCTGAAGAAGGTCTATGAAAGGCCGAAAACGTGCACAATTAAAAACAGTTTTGAGTGTGCGGATGCTGCATTTTTTCATTCCATTTGATACTCTTCAGCTCCAGCACCTCAGCTAAATCTGATTATGGATGAGCAGTGGTATTCCCAAAATAACCATCCATTAATTCAGGTAATTAGTCAATGAATTTGTTAAATTCCAAAAATGCAACCAAAGGCGAAACACATTTGAAGATTGAACTGGATTAGAACAGGTAGTTGCAGACAATCGTGAATGAGGCTCTTCTAAGAAAACAACATACACTTCCAGAAGATAGCGGTCACAGGATTACATAGATTAAGAGAGTAACAGGTTATCCAAATAACCACTAGGGGGAGACAGAAACATCTAAAGGTAAGTATTAATGCTTAGTAGACAGAACACAGTGTGTTTATGTACCAGTAGTGTAGGTATATGACACAGTTGTTTTAAACTGTCACATACCCAGTAGCATAGGGCAGATGAGACAGTGAATCCAATTCACAAATGTGACAGGGTCTTGTTATAAAGTCCACAAGTAGGGCATGGTAATTTTTCCGTTTTTTCCATATTATGAAAGTACAGATGGTGGATGGTACAGATCTAAGTTTTCAAATAATGTGTCATACTTTGAAATCTAAAAATAGTTGAAGAAGATATGCTTATTTGAATGTTGGTACACCTCATACCAAATAGCGGAGAAATGCGCTCTGAATCAAAACACACTAGCAAAACAGCTGCTAGTAGGCTAACTCTAAAAAGGAACATCGCTACAAACATCTAACTGCATCTTTAGTGCATCACAACATGCTGATAGAACACACATAATTAGAGGATCACACTCTCCTTGCTTTTGAATGTCCTAAAACATACATTTGTTTACAAGCCATGTATCACTGGCCAAGTAACCTAGGGCATACAAGAGAGTGAATTAAATTCACACATTTAAGTATTTAGTGATCCTAAAACTGTTGTTTGTTATATCGAGTGGGCTCTTCAACACTTCAACTTTCGTAATATGCAAACAAACAGAAAACACTTTTAAATTATTTTTTAAATAGGTTTTTTGCTCATTTGCGTGACTTGAGAATTGCTGACATGTGGCCCTTTTCACCAGACCATGTCACATTTATAAAATTGACTCAAATTGTTATAAATGGTGCATGCAAGGACATGTCTAAGACCAGAAGGGGACATCGAGCGATGGTCACCATGGCAACCACACACACACATACTTAGGAATAGACATTATCTACCCAGAGTCCTGCTGTTTACATATTGACACAATCATTCACTTCACTTTTCTACTTCAGCTGAGTGTCAAAATCAACACAACAACCGCTCTCAAACCCTCCACCAATCACGGGTCTTGTTACTGGAAAGACCTGGCATATAATGTTTGATCAGATGTCGGTTAAAACATTACAGCCACACTGATCTGCACGACAGAAATATCTGTATCATAAATCATAATACCCTGTAATGCATATTCTATTTCTATGAATTGACAATGGAATCAGTTATATTGCAATTCCAAGAAAAGCTCGGAAAATTAACACATTTGGATCATGTGCTACATTATTTGAACAAGTCCTCTCTCTCTCTCACTCTCTCTCTCTCTCCCTCTCCCTCTCTCTCTCTCTCTCTCTCTCTCTCCCTCTGTTTCTCTCTCTCTCCCTCTGTCTCTCTCTCTCTCTCTCCCTCTGTCTCTCTCTCTCTCTGTGGCATTGATAATGTCAACCTGTTCCTTCTCCGGATCACCGCTACACCTCTTCAAGATGTGACATCATACAAAGTGTTTGATGTCCGCAGAGTCCACCTGTCCTGAACGCTGACACCGGGCTGGCACACAGAATGGAGGGAGAGAGAGAGAGAGATATTACTTCTATCTCAGAACGCGAGGGCTTTAGTTTTGGGGAATGTTGACTTTCAGTCTGCCAGTGTTGTATGAGCTGGCACTAATCAATTTCACTGCCTGTGTATTTAATAGCTTATATCCTCAAAGCGTACATTTCTCCTCTAACCCATTGTTGGAGAGGTTGAAATACCATACTCAGCAGAGACATACAGAGAGAGAGAGAGAGAGAGAGAGAGAGAGAGAGACAGAGACAGAGACAGAGACAGAGATTGAGAAGTATTAGGAAGGAGGGTAAGCTTGGTCAAATTCAGGCCACATGGGGGGAAATAGAAGGTATTTTGAGGATAGTTATGACATCCTGTATTATTATTATGGTACAGCATAGAGAGTGGTTTTCGTAGAAGATTTTTGTGAAAGTCTGTTACTTAGTTATTGTTTCTTACAGGGATGACTCATCGACGATGTCATCCCTGTGACCCTAGATGACCCTGGAATGAACTCTCCATAGGCAATATGCATTATGTCTTACAGCATTATCCCCTCAATGATAAAGCTCTGTTCTGCTGCACATATAATGTGTTCACATCATCTACTCTATACCATGTGCCATTCATATCTACTCTGAAGTGGATGATGCTTGATCATTATAAGGGCTATCCCAAACACCATCAGTCACTCGATACTGCTTGTATGATCAATATGGAAGGATGCCCGAAAACGTCAATGAAATGGAATTTGAACACAATACTGAATCATCATCAGTAGGCCTATACCTAAACAATATCACAGCCACAGCTGTAGTATTTCAATCAATTCAATTTGTCAGCTACGGTATCAGCTTCGTCAGGATATCCAGCGTGTTGTGATGATATGAGCCTGTGAATCTGATCTCATCAGGAAAGAGGATCTCTTAATTCACTTTAATCTAGAGTCTTAAACGGGACATGATGCTGGAATCAGATCTAGGAGAGAGCGACCTGAGCGTTTCACAAAAAAAAAAGTGAAGTAAGGACTGCTGACGAACATGCCTGAGAGAGACGGATAGGTTTGCATGGAAACTCATTTAGGGGAATTCAATATACTGCCTATTAGAGGAGAGAGAAATTATGCCATATGATGATGAGTCGTATTACATTTAATTCCACAGAAGGCTTTTAAGTGATGTTATTTTAGTCAAGATGACAGTGCTGAGTCTCTACCTCTTGAATATTAGAGGTAAAAATAATGATTAAGACATAAATACTGTATATAGGGGGTAACCTATAAAGGTAGACTTTTTATTTTATCTTTTACATAGAACATTCTAGTTTCCACATTATGTAGACACTGGTATGGTGCTGGAAATAATGAATATGAGGGGGGAAAATATGCATTGTTTAGTGGAAAACTAGTTTGGTACAGTATGGTTATCAGGGTTTTTCCTGCATTGAAAAACTTGTTTTGCCCCGCCTAAACCTTCTAGGAGGAATCGCAGGCGCTGCTAGACTATCGTTACGTTATATACAAAATATCCATGGAAGACTAATTTGTGCAGAGATATTTACCCATTTAAATAGTTTGGCTAATTAGGGATTAACTGCAACTGCGCCATTACAAAGGTCAGAGATTGAGATCGTTTTGGCCCCAAGACCTCTAGTCATTCGATTTACCAGATAAAACTGCCAGACTTCCAACGTCAGCTATCCTGAGGGAAACTTCAGGATAAACCAGCTACTAGAAGGTTCGATTAGTCTTTCGCCCCTATAACCAGGTTGGACGACCAATTTGCAGGTCAACACTGCTACGGACCTCTACAAGAGTTTCCTCTGGCTTCACCCTGCCCAGGCATAGTTCACCATCTTTCAGTTCCTATCGCACGGGCTCACGCTCACGCGCTCACCTCCCCACATAGAGGGCGTCTTATTTACAAATCCTCTAATAAATATTTAAAATGTTCCCATTTTTAATGTTTGTCACGGAATGATTCTAAGAACAAGCACCAGGTTTGCGGGCACACAAAAACAATTTCCGCATGCAGGGAAATTGCTTCAGGCCCACTTCTACCACCTAAGCCTTATTTTGAGCCAGGAAAACCCTGACTATGGCTCACACTCATTTTGATTGATAACACAATAATCTTCAGATTTAGATGTGTGCTGATCCAATGCATTCAAAACGAGATTTTGCAACAAAAAAAAACATAAGGCATTATGAAGGTCAAGTGAAGCTTGCAGTAAAATGAAGCTAATGATTTTTGCCAGCTGCTCCAGATGCTGTGTGTTGCAGGCCATCCATCTGCTGCTGGTCTGAATACACCATGTAATAACTCCCTCTGATGCCCTACATCCAAGAGGAATAGCAGGTCCAAATCAAATCCACAATGTCATACACTGCAGAACATAATCTGAGGAAAAATGGTACTCTGTGAAATGTGTGGTATGTATGCTATGTACAAACAAACAGATTAGATCTTCTTTTTTTTTTCAGAGATTGACAGGTGAGAGAGAGGAGAGATGACATGCAGGATAGGTCAATGGCCAGAATCGAGCTAGAGACCCTGCGATTACGTGGCATGCAGCTTAGTGAGCTATGCCACCCAGGCTCCCCAAATATTATTGGTTCTGGTTTCCAATAACAGTACACCTGTACACATTGATACATATGAACTCGACTAGGATATCTATGAAACATATTTGAAGACTGTGGTATTCAAAGGTTCTTTCTTGTCACATACTCTGGGGGCAGAACACCGAAAGAGCTCAACAGTGTTACACACATACAAATAAGCGTCCTAAATGTTCAAATACTCCCTCCCTAAATAGATATATATACAATACATGGTGAGTACCCTAGGTACAAGACGTTGCAGTATCTAGGGTGTGGCACCTCGGTATCTATGGTGTATCCATGGTGCAGTTTCAACTGTACATGATGTGCCCATCTCTGACTGTACCCCTCCCAGGGGTGATAGTGATGTCATTGGTGAGTCTTAAGGGACTGTTGTAGCCAGGCAGCATGGTTCCATGCAGTGAATTAGTCAGTACTTAACCCCAACACTTCCTCCAGCTCAGCCTCTCCCTCTAATTAGGGCCTCTCTCCGTCAGTAATTAACTAATCCCACGACGGGAGCTGATTATCGGAAGGTTGGAGAGCGGATGTGACAGAAACTCCCTTCGCAGATCACCGTTGTTGATTTCCAAACTTACAGCTGAGCCACTCTTCTCTGCTCTGCCCGTCTTTTCCTCAACTTCCCTCCTCCTCTGCCGCTCCTCTCTCTAAGCCTCCTTATAATTTTCAATCCTCTCCTCTCCTCCAGCCTCCCCTCCTTTCCTTATCCGGAGCCTACCCCTTCTCTCCCCAAGGCTCCCTCTCCCCTCCTCTCCTCTCCCCTGCATCCCCTCCTCTCCTGTCTCCCAGCCCATGATTATAATTAGAGGTGCAGTCTGTTCGATAGAGACGTTGTTGTTTTGGTTTTGATGCGGTGCAATAAAACTGGTCACAAACATAGTGTGGATCATGCAGTAGAGGGAACAGTTAAACTGTGCTCTCTGACGGTGTAAATCACTGGCGTCATGGATATAAAATCCCCATTGAAGCTAAGTGACCACAGATGGGAGGTTGGTATAATGATTTCCTGCGTGTACTGCTCAGATGGTGTCATAAGGGAGCTCCTGATTATGTCTCACCTTGAGTCTGACCTCAATGTCAGCCTGCCTGTCTACACTATCCCACCATATACTGTACCTTCTATCTCTGACGCCGGGCCTACCAAACTCTCTCTCTCTCTCTCTCTCTCTCTCTCTCTCTCTCTCTCTCTCTCTCTCTCTCTCTCTCTCTCTCACACACACACACACACACACACCATGTTGCCCTCTAATGCCTTCTCTCTTTCCCTCTCTCTCTCACTCTCTCCCTGCTCCTGCTCTCTCATGCACTCTCTCTTTTCCTCTCTCCCCTCATATCCTCTCCTCCCCCCCTCTCTCTCTCTGCAGAGGGTGGACTGTGGCTGCCCCCCCTGAATTAAACATTCCCCTTGCCTCTCTGCAGATCTGCCGACTGCATCTAAATGATCCACCCCTTTGCTCTTTCTAATTACTGATGGATCATCCAAACTCATTCAATTGGGCTTTGTCAGTCTGAACAGCACAATAAAAAGGAAAAAATCAGTCTTGGCTGAAGCAAAGGACCCTTGCTACAACACCATCAGCCCAGACAGACGGTTCACGGTGAATGAACGTATGACGGGGTTCAATCGTCTTCACTGGTGCTCTTCCTTTTGTCCTCCTGATCAGATCAATAGCCAGACTTTGTTATTATGGGGCTAACAGCGCATTGCATCACCGCGACTCGCAATGCTGTATACATCACACGTAAAAAGGTAAACGTAAAGCATCAAACAGATAGACAGATGTAAGGGTAGAAGGATAGAGGGATAGCGCTAGTAAAGGTGCGGAAACAAAAGACGAAAAGGTGAATGAAAGAGTGAGTGAACCCGATATCTGTTTGATGAGCGGTGTAAAGAGGAGGTTAACCAGGACAGACAGAGTTTGAATATGGAAATGGCCTGTAGGAAAAGATCAGACGAAATAAGTAATAAGACTGATCAGGTGATCTCATGTGAACTGATTAGAAGACTGTCTAATTAAAGCTGATGAGAAAATGTTCAATTATAGGGGCGCATAATCTCCATGCATTAGACAAATCAAGGCTTAATTGGCTTGCAAATGAACGGGGATGTCTTGTCTCTCAAAACCTGCCCACAAGATCGTAGCTACGTGCTAAATGTTATGCACTTGTGATGTGCTGGGGGTTAGCTTGAGGAGAGTGGTATCTAACCGACACTCTGATTTCTACCATCACCAGCCTCCCATGGCTGACGGATGTGTTTGTCCAAGGATGCAATCAGACCCAACCATAACATGTTTTCATCCAAATAGTAGGACACCGATACTAATTTTGGTGGGTATGCTCAACTCTGGATATGCAGCAAAAAAGATGTGTTGTCATGTAAAACATTAAAAGCTTACGTCAAATGGATTACATGGAGTAAGCGAAATAAAGGGCAAACCGTGTGTGTGTGTGTGTGTGTGTGTGTGTGTGTGTGTGTGTGTCTGTGAGTGTGTCTGTGAGTGTGTGTGTGTACTATGTCAGTATAGTGAGATTGAGGATCTCTAGCTTTCCCACTCAAGATGAAATACGGCTCCACAGATGAAGCTTGTGTTATAAAGTGCTGAGCACTAAGTGCCAAAGTTGTTGAGTTAGGTGCTCCGAGGCCTTCTGCGAAAATGGCATTTTTTGAAAAATCGGTTCCATGCCTGTCATCTTTAATAAACAGCCTCACATCTCTTGACCTTGACAGCAGTTTTGATGGCTGCGTCACTGCTGTATAAGCAAAGAATCAATCTGTGCAGGCAAACAATTTACGCCAGGCGTATTTTTTTCCCCCTTCATAATCATGTTGAGGACGACCACGAATCGAATGTTTGCAAAAATGCCGAAACAAAACTGAACCCAAAAAAAACAGGAGCGCTCCTGACACAGCCATTACTGTGGACGTCAGAGTGATGCCTCGCTGTAATGTTTGGTCTGTAGATCGTTGTAAGGCCTAATCGATTCCAACCCTGGATAGATTTTCACTTGGTGATGCATCAGGGGACGATGACAGTGTGTGGCAAGCCTCTCCCTCCCTTACATTCACCACAATCTTCCATCCCAACTTGAGGCCCGATCAATAAAAGCCATGCCATTTTCATAAACATTTTCATTTTAAATAACACCCTCTGTCTCACTCCTTTGATTACTGTATAATGCTGATCTGAAGCCTTTAAAATGCATTAATGGCAAACGCAGATTTGCATTTATATTGGATTTCTACGCCACAAGAGGACTTGAGATAGAGGCCAACAATGACCACACACAGAAGCAGCGCATCGTCAACTGAGACAAGGGCTACCTCATAACAGACTACAACACCACAGAGGGAGAGAGAGAGAGAGAGAGAGAGAGAGAGAGAGAGGAGGAGAGAGAGGAGGGAAGAAAGAGATAAGGTAAGGGGAGAGTGAGAGAAGGTGGGGAGAGTGAGGAGAGAGGAGGGGGGGGAAGCATGGCTGTTCAGGGCTCACTCTAGCACGGATTGATGCCCCTAGTCAATAGCGTTTCAATCTCAGAAGAAAACTGCGACACGCCGTTATGCCTGAAAGTGGCTGTCTGGTGGTATGATGAATACTGTACAAGAGACACACACTCATGCATATTATATGCATAAAGGAGGGATGGAGAGAGAGAGAAAAAGAGCACTCTGGTTGGAGATTACAATCGACAGCGCCTCGTGGCACCCGCAGATTATTTAACCGAAGCATTCCAATTATTCCTGAGGAACGTAGGCCGGTACCTCTGGAGGAGGTGAGGGGGAGGGGGGAGGGGGAGGGGGAGGGGGAGGGGGGAGGGGGAGGAGGAGGAGGGTGGGTTATTGTAGCCCCGCCGTATGTGTATGCATCTTTCCCTCCAAGTGTAGGTGACCTTTCCGCCATGTCGTCCTAAATCGTAGTGTTTGGCTTCCAGGTGGAGGCACGCTGTCCAGGTTATTGAAGATAGGAGGAGAGATTTGTTTGTTGCAGATCCGGTTGGCATTGTCCAGCAGCAGCAGCGCACAGCCTTCAGGGGGTAATCTCTCTTGATAAGGGACGCTGGGACGAATGGAAAGGATGCTTTGTCTCCCTGCAAATCTGATTCAACCACTTTTCAACCACTAAATCGCAAAAGACAGAGGCAGCTCCCTGGGGAAATTTACAAAGTGATTCACTCCTCATTGCGAGTTAGCATTGAGGGTTCATTTATTTATTTATTTTCTGTGCTTGCTTACTTATTTCTGAGCCAAAAAGTGGTGGAGTACAGGCTTGGGAGATTGCAGCCAGCTATCACTGTAAGGTTTTGGGGAACCTTGGTTGGGAGACATTCTGGGACAGCTTGTGGTATTTAATCATAAATTATTCCATTTCAACTGTGTTGTAATAATCCATGTTCTTGGAGCATTTATGCCAATTTCACAGTTGAATACTTTTCATAGATAATTGGATAGTTTTCATGACACACCGTTCATTTCAGCAAAAGCTTATTTCATATTTGCCCAACACCACTGGTGTTTGATGTGCAAACATTGGAAATGTGACAGTAGGGTTTGGTTGTTTAAAAGGTTCTGTTGGCTCTACACAGAAACCATAGTATATAAATCAGTGGCTGTAAATAAAAGCCGTGGCAAGTTATTACAAGGCCAACAGTATTTCATCCTGAATTTATTCACTGCGCTGAAGTATTCTAAATGTCGTATTATGTGCATTTGCATATTGGACCGAAACACACTGAATATAGAACCGCGATGGGAGGGGTCCAGAGGGAATTGCTGCCCTTTGTTTAAAAAAAAAAACTTTTCATCAAATAGGAAGACGTTATGTACATATCAGCAGGGCTAAGTTAAGTTTTCAACCACGTCCTTGCTTGCATCCACTTGACGGATGAGGCGTGCATCCACTTGACGGATGAGTCCGCCCGTCTCGTCTGACAGTCGTGCAGATGTCTGACAGATGTGCTTGCAGGTTTCATTTTTAATGAGACGTGCACTGTATTCCGCTCAGTATTGATGCAGAATCGAACCGTAGTCACCTGCAGCCCACGCATGACTGCAGAGCGAGGAGCCCTAAGAGGAGTGTGGGATGTGGGAATCAATCGTTTACCTTTGTGATGTGCCATCCCAGTCTGTCAGGCTCCACAATATGCAAATGCAGTGTTTACATGTGACAATATAAAGACAGGGAAGCCAGTTGAGAGTAGAGACCGTGGGGCTTGTAGGGGCTATCAAGAGAAGGAATGAGAGAGAGAAAAAGAGACAGAGATAGAGACGCTTGATGATATGTTGAGGATAAGTCTCTCTCTCTCTCTCTTTCTCTCTCTCTATCTCTAGGATTCAAGAATACAGACATTTGTAGTGGGAAATCAAAGCACTTTCCTCTGAAAGCGAAGAGAAGCTCCTAGTTCTGTTTGCCGTACCTTGTCAGTCAATTGTGAGGAGATTTGCAATGCAAAGAGAGAGGGAATCAAAGGAATGATATTCTGAGTCCAACAACGGCAGTTCATGTATCTCAAAACACACCGCGTGGCGCTTAGGAGAGCATAATACATGAAAGTTGATGCCTGTCAATGCCTGACAGGGGAATGTCAATGGTCTCCGATTTGCAACACAACAACATTTTTGACAATTATGCCAGGTTTCGAGGATGCCAGACAGTTTGAGTGAGGAATACTGTAGTCGTTTGTATGTGTATACAGTGTGTGTGTGTGTGTGTGTGTGTGTGTGTGTGTGTGTGTGTGTATGTGTGTATGTGTATTTGCGTGCATATGTGTGTGTTATACTATAATTGTCAATGTTGATCACTGTCATATCCTGTCCCTCAAGGCAAGCCCACACACAACCAGGCATGACAAATACAGTTGTATAAAAAATTACAATGATTGTATCCTACACTGACTGCCCTGCCTGAAGCTGCACTTAACATTTCACTTGTAACTGTTGGGTCTTCACTTACCGATAAACCCAGCAGCCCTAAAGAGTTTCTCCATCACACCACGACCATGCATTAGCACACCACAATGGACACTAAACACTTTAAGTCCACTAAAACACAAAGCAACAGAATCAACACGTAGGTAAGACTGTACGTTAGGGCACTCCTATGCCTGTGTAGTTACTGTAATTACACTAGTAACATTGAATTTACAAGTCCTTATTGCATTTAACACTAGAACAGCCATGCTTTTTACTATAAGAGCCACCTCGGGGCTCAAATGACCATAGTCTTTACAATGGAAAGCTGCTATTTACACACAACGAACACTAGTTGGCCGGCTTGTAAATTAGCCAGCCTCCTACACAGAAAAACTGCACAATAGCTTTATACTAGCTTATCCTGATGTGATTTTCAAAATGTAAGGATAGAGTGCAAAGATTATTTTTTTTAAATTACTCACCGGGTCAAATGACACCACCCATGGCTGTTCGAATGTTAACTCATAACAATTATATATTACTATGCAATTACAAGGAAATAACCAATATGGTCACACCAATTATATAATTACTACACAGATATAGGACAAACTTAATGTAAAGTGTGACCCACAAGGTAAATAGTAAGATGCTATATTTCATCCAGACTGCCAACCCATGGCTTCTGTGTATTGTTTGTAGTATCATAGCTGTAAACCCAGAGGCATTCAGTCTGAAGGGCCAATCAGCTGAAGGATTGTTCTGACCCCATCACTCTGCAGCTGTCTACCCCTTTAGCACCACTGTCATAATGATTAGCCTAGCCACAACGTGCTAGGCTAATAACCACAATAGTTGGAATTGCATAAACAATGCATTTATAATGCAGTGCAGATATACAAAGCTAGCCTACAATACTAGCTATTGAGGCCCAATAGAGACCAAAGCCAACCAGTAATTATTTATTGGAGCATTGTTTTGGGATGGGAAGCAAACAGGATAAGACATTATTATAGACTATTTATGAGAGGTGATTATTTGCAGATCAATGTGTGAATGTTAGAAAAGATTTAGGGAATATTATTTAGTATTTAAGCTCCAGACTTTTAGGAAAGGAAAGGAAAACTAACAGCTATCTTAGGGAGGTGTTTTTCTCATTAAATGAGAAAGCTTTCCAACACTCTGGAGAGTGGGAGTAAGTGACTGTGTAAAAAGGAGCTATGCTTTCACACAAAACTTTTACACAGAGAACCTTCCTTTGTACAGTCAGAGAGTCCTCAAAATAGAAACAACATTTAGGCAGAAAGTGTCTTAAAACTCCTCGGCATCAGAGCCAGAATGCAACGGTAGAAGGTGAACTCACCTATAAATTTTATATCGGGTTGTAAATCCTTGGCGGAATCTTTCCACGAAGGAGAGGTAGCTCCGAGAGTGGTGGAAAGGTCCGCGGTCGGAGATGAGCCAATCAAACTGCTTGGTGACATGTTGGTCGACGGCGGCGGACTGGTCGTGGCGGGAAGACTGAACTGTTATATGGTCCCATATAAACAGGAAGCAGATGACCTCAATAAACCTCCAGTTCATGCTTTTCTTTCAGCCGCTCTCTGTTCATTCTCGCTCCATTCTGTGGAGACCTGAGAGAGATGGACAGAGAGAGAGAGGAGTAGGGAGGAGAGAAGAAGGGGGGGGGGGGGGGTATAGAGAGAAAAATAATAATATCAGACATGATGAGTCGCAAAAAAAGAACTGGTTTGGGAGCAACAAATGGGCTGGTAGTGACAAATCAGAATGGAATTAGGCTAATCACGTTGATGAAAATTTAACAAGACAGTGTCACTGGAAGGCTGTTTGGGAATGCAATATGATTGTGTATTAATTTCTGTGTTGTTGTTGTTGTCGTTGCTTTTCTATTTTTTTCTCCTGAAATTTCACCCCTTGTCTCCGACTTCGGAGTTCACATGCCCAGATTGCAGCTCTCCATGCTAACGAGGAACGCTGCCCTTTTGCAGATAAGAATGAATTATCTCACTGGATGTGTGGCCTTCTCTCTCAGCAGACTAATTGGTGCCATGATAAGTTCAGACAAGGTTAAGAGGCTGCTTTATGATATGTTATGACATCAAGATGGTAACATTTGGAGAAGAAGGCTGTCTCCCCTATTCCCTCGGGTATAAATTAAAGGCAAACCTTTGTCTATCGGCATGAGATTTCATAGATCGTTAGAACGTCCCCTCTGCTGCGCAGTCGTGTTTTCTCTAAAATAAAATGAGCATTCACTTAAGAAACATTGATTACCTCTCTGGGATGCATTGGGAAGGTTAAGACGACACGTATTTCAGAATGTCGCGATGTCGTTTGAAGGGGGCCGTCTGCCAGATCAATAATCTAAACACGATGGTTCACGGAAATTGGACGTATTGACGATACAGGGATGAACAGTGCCTACAAGCACAGGGTTCTCCTGAAGCAAGACTCAGCGAAGTCAATGATTTATAATGATATGGATTGGCACAGCTCTCTGGAGGTCAAATGGCACTGTGGTGAGAAGGTCTCATCTTTGTAAGACAGATTTCAGGTCAGAGGTGTGGACACAATGTGGGCTTGCATCTGACCAGTGTGGGCTCGCATGCTTTCCACTCACAAAGACTCTCATGAACATAGTGTACTGTAGTTGAAGTCATCCTGTATTCACATACTGCAGACAAAGGCCCAATCCCATTTCCATTTTCTACCCCAACCCTTCGTTTCGTTTGCCCCATGGAAGAAAGTCACAAGGGGTGAATGAAATGAAATGGGATAACCCTTCAAGACCCTGATACGTCAGCAGTAGTATCATTGAGAAGCATCGTCGCTCACGATTCATTCAAAACTTAAGTTTCATCCTATCAATCGATCAAACAAGTCATAAAATAAAAAAGAACAATGCTTTATTATCAGGCCAGTTCATGACAGAATAACAGTGCTCTGTAAGCTAGCAAGCCGTGCTCCTTCCCTGCCAGTCTGCACTGATATTAGAGGAGCGGTAACAAGTGAAACAACTTCACGGCTGAACTTTAGTTAAATTTCGGACGTCATATGCCATCAAAGGGGGGAAATGCGACATGGAAATATGTCAAAATGCGGGACTATGATGCACAAATCAGCCATGTAACGTTAGATAGATAGAGGCTGCATAATAGCGTTTTTTTTGCAATGCTTCTTATAAAGAATAATACATTGAAAAGACATCAAACTAAGATAATACGATGATAATACAATGAGATTAATCTTTATTAATGAAGAAAATAATTACATTTGTGGTTTTCTCTTCCTGCTTGTTTTGCTCCTACCACTATCTGCGGACGATTTGCGAGGCATTCTGGGATTTCATAACACAGAGTGCTGTGGCTCTCTTTGGGGTCTGGTCCTCAAAAATCTCTGTTTGGAGGGCTATGTGGCCCTACCCCTACATGAAAACAAGAATTGGGACACCCCTACTCTACACGTGAAGACGCAAAACGGAGCCGCAGGGCTGAAATCGAGGGCCAAAGGATGAAATGGGATTGGGCCAAAGAAATAGGGTAGTGAAATAATTTCAATCCACAGTATTATTCTACAGCAAATCTACAAATCAGCAACGTTCTCCAGCATACAGCATCCATACATCAAGCTGCTAAATATGTGCAGTTTGTGAACAAATCATTATTTTTGAACGACTCTTTTTAGTGATTTGTATTTTTATTCCAAAACAATTATTAATATATAGTATTTATATATATATATATATATATATATATATATGTAATATTACTATATTTGTATATGTGTGCGCTCCTGAACTCATAGATGACTAGAGATGGCTTTTTACAATCAATGCATTCAGGGTCACTTCCCTTGAAAAAAAGTTAGTTTGAAAGAGGTCTTTTAGCGTTACTGAATAATATTAAGCAATAAAATATTATTTTAACTAAAAGAACTATTAATAAAAAAGAGCCAAACTTCCCATTACTACTAAATATATATCATCCTTATGATAATACAGATACTGTAGCATAACACGTGTGTGCTTCCCTCTTTGGATCAGATTTCATGACGCTATTACATCGCATAAACCCAAAGATATTACCCCCATCAATTACCAAATAATAACCATAGCCAGGATAATTTGTGATAGAATTGAATCCATTGCTGACAAGAATATTTAAATCACACATTTACTCATTGAAGGATGTCAGCGAAACATTATTATCCATTTGCCAAGCAGTGTGTGGAGTCATGTCTTTACTTACTGATAAGGAAGCCATTTTCATCTGTAATTGCGTTTCAGAACTTTGGCCCCTGGCTGTGGGACACTAACAGAGGTCTATGCTAAGCTATCAAATTAGTGCTACTGTGTGCAGAAATTCTCCACTCTTTCATGCTTTATTAGACAATAAGTCCTAAAAGTGCAGGGAAATGTAATTAGTTTAATCTGTTAGTGAAGAGGGATGGTGTGTGTGTGTGTGTGTGTGTGTGTGTGTGTGTGTGTGTGTGTGCGCGTGTGCGTGTGCGTCGTGCGTGTCTGTGTCTGTGTCTGTGTCTGTGTCTGTAGGAGGGGGGGGGGATTATGAAAGCTAGCGATAACGATACTGTTCTGGCACAGACGTGGGGCTTTTCCCTTTTACATTTACATTTTTGGCATTTAGCAGACGCCTTTATCCAAAGCGACTTACAACAAATTCATTTGTCTAAGTAAGTGAATCATCTATCCATCAGTCATGGAAGTAATCTATGCTCGGGCCAGAGGACATTGGCAGTCATAATTCTAGAAGAAGGAAGAATAATATATGTATATATATTTATTTGAATGGTAAATCATTATATCAATCAATATCAGCCATCAGATTGATTTATCTGTCATTATTTCAATAGCATGTGTGGTTAGGGCGGCCTCAAGCACATCCAAAGCTCAGTCTCGCCCATCTAGACCCATGTTCATCTGGAACTAATACAATCTGTGACCGTGTGTCCATTGAATGAAACGTTACCCTTTGGGATTATGCCTAATATAGCATGCAGCTCATGGGAAAAAATAGATACATCAATAACAACACCTAGTGTAGCTACTACAGTAGTGTTATTGCAGGTTTTCTGCTATGGTTGCAGAATGGAGACTAACAAAGGATGACTTTGGTTGCTTTTCAGCTAACCTAGACTGCTGTAGCAATAACAAATACTCTGCAGGATAATTTAATGAGGCCTGCTTTAAGCTAATTAGTTTAGACTCATTTGATATTGCCTGTCAGAACATAACAATGCATCATCTAATTGAGAGGGGGGATGGGGAGGGCGGGATTCCAAAAAAGATACTGCTACGTGTGCAGAGTAGTAGAAACAAAACATATTGCCCATCTTTTGTGTGCAGGTCTGCAGTGTGCGTGCGTGCGTGCATGTGTCTGTGTGTGTGTTTTTGTTCTCCGGCACGTGACCAGCATACATGCATCCATGCATCCATGCATGTGTGTCTCAGTAATACTAACAAATGGCCACTTACCAAATGAATGTTGTATTATTGAAAAGGTTAATGGAAAAAGAAACCAAAGGTCATTCTAAAGTGCTCCCTTTAATATAAATGAGAATATGTGGATGATAAACTGATCAATCTGATATTGGGTTGTAGTTGATGCTGCTTTCATTGCTCTCTTTCCACTCACAGTTTGGAAAACATAAATAATATGATATTGTTTTTGTGTTATTCTATCAGAATATGAGTGGAGCGATAGCAATGGAAATAGCACAAAACAACAACATATTTCATGCTGGGATTAAAGATAACATGTGACATTGTATATGACTTCAGAGAAGAAAAGAACGAGTCTCTAAAAGAACAGTGTGTCCCACTAGGCTGTGTCAGCTGTATACATCGCTCTCTCCAACAGAGAAGAGACAGCAGGACAGTTGAAGCAACAGGATTTGAACATGCTTCATATCTGTCATCCAGATCACCTCTGTTTGTCTCTGCCCACTGAGATCAAAGCCTGCACAGACGCCCTGGCACACCAGACGCCCTGCACACAATCCCTGGCACCGCCATGCTGCCACCAGCTACCAGCCGCTCAGCCCCTCCTGCAGTTATACCAGACTGGTCTCCTACTTAAATCATGTTAGTGCAATGGTGCGAATTCCCAATTGTGTTTCCTGGTTGATGCATATAGCTATACAGGCAGGCGAATAGTGGAAGGTGGGGGAGGCAATAACAGCCTTGCCTTGCAACCCGCAGATTGCTGGTTCAAATAGTGCGACAATATTTGCAAAGCATTGTTGCCAATGCCTTGTATTAAGTTGATGACATAATATCGTTCCAAAATCTCTTATACTGTATGTGTCAACCAGGACACGCAATTGGGAATCATACGATTTAATTAGCAGACTGTGTTGGGTTACACACTCACACACAGGCACAGATCCACATACACACACATGCACACACACACACACACACACACACACACACACACGCGCACACACGCACACAGGCACAGACACACACACAGGCACACACAGACAACAACACGGACACACCCAAACTATTATTATCTTAATACACTATATTCACCCATTATCTATCTATCTATCTATCTATCTATCTATCTATCTATCTATCTATCATCTGTCTGTCTGTTTGTCTGTCTGTCTGTCTGTCTGTCTCTCTCTCTCTCTCTCTCTCTCTCTCTCTCTCTCTCTCTCTCTCTCCCTCATACAATCATATACACAGTTTGTTGACAAGATGACTGAATATGCTGACCTTAGCCATCACTAGCAACAGACTCATCAGACCAACACACACATCCACACACACAAATACATCTAGACACACACACACACATACACACACAGACACAAACTCACACACTCCACTACCTCCGACATATAACATGATAACATGATTCATCCTCCAAACTGATGTCCTTATTCACACAGACAAGTATGCTCTAGCTTTGTTCCCTCTCTGAATTGATGCAGGTTAGTGTATGTGTGTGTGTGAGTGAGTGTGTGTGTGTGTGTGTGTGTGTGTGTGTGTGTGTGTGTGTGTGTGTATGTGTGTGTGTGTGTGTGTGTGTGTGTGTGTGTGTGTGTGTGTGTGTGCGTGCGTGTCTGATGGCTGGCCCAGGGATATTGAGATAGTGTTCAGACCAGCAGCACTCTCCCTCTCTCTGAGTGCACTCCACTGCTAACTGCTGCCTGCTCTTATTCAAATGTATGGCCTGCGTAACAGCTCAGAGCAGGGTCTGGTCTGACAGGCCAAGGCTATTCTGTGTTTCTGCTCGGTTGTAAGCGTGCCCCAGAGCTCCCTCATCCTGGCAGAGGAAGCTATCATCACTGTCTTCATCGTTCTACCCCCTGCGGTGGCTGCGTCGACAGCATCTTCAGATATTCATATTCAGAGCCGACAGAAAACCACCCCAGACCTATTCCGTCCTCACTGTAAAAGAGAAAAAAACTATTTTTTTCTGAAATAGCATCGAGGAAGTTGAGGATGCCTACTATAATAATCTCTCTTTACCGACCAGACTATGTGTAAATGGAGCATAAAGAAGGCTGCAGTGCAGTTGTGTGATTAGAAGACAAGGGGGGGGGGGGGGGGGGGGGGCAGTTTTTCTTTTCTCTCAGACCTCCTGGTGGACTCATCCCAGAGGCGTTAACAAACCACAAACAAATCAGACGTTTCCTCCCTCCTCTCTCTCCCTCTCTCTTTCCCTCTCTCCATGCTTTGTTTGTGTTTTCTCCTGCTGTCCTGCAGTGTAAGTAAGTACCTTGTTTGCAAACCTCACTCAACTTTCACATGATTGCCTGAAGGTGTCTGGGAATATTAGGAGGGTGGGGGGGGGGGTCTGGGAATATGAGAGTGAGAGGGAGGGGAGAGAGAGAGCAACAGGGAGAGAGAAAGAGAGAGAGAGCTCACGACGTATGTCCCTGAATAACCAGGGTAGAAGGAAGAGAGGAAGAGACTTAGAAGTCTAAGAGGAAGTCTGCCTCAGCAAATAAAACAAAACAACAAGGGCAGGTTTGTTTCCATGAGCCCTCATTTAAAGGGCCTTATTCACCATCCAACTGGCCTACCATTCTGGCTCATTCAGGCAGCTCATTCTCCATGCGGGTCTCGTACCCAGCTAGTCGATCGATGGCTCTGTCCCCTGTGTGGAGGCGTGAGCCCACCTCTTTGTTCCACAAAGTTCACAGGAACGGGGAGGCTTGTCCCTCTTGTTTGTATTCCAGGTCCCATGGAGGTTAGAGAACAGGGGGAGACTGAAGCCTTTCGCTTTGTAGACACTTATCTAACCCACATGAAGGAAGGAAGGAAAGAAGGGTCTCTGAGTCTCCGAGGGACAGAGAGTGTCTCTCCATGTGGAGCAGGCCTAGTGTGGGAGTGCTTCATTCAGAGATACTAGGAGACTGTAGGTCATGGATACAGCCTCATGTCTTGATGGTGATGTCTATGACTGCCAGTGTACCGTTATGACACATCCAGATTATACCTCCAGATACACTGTAGTATCTAACAGACACGGAGCAGAAGCAGTCTCTAGGGGACAGAGGATGTAGTGTATATCTCTCTGGTGCTAGACTACTGTATGACTGTTTCATGAATACTGTAGGTCATAGATTCAGTTCCGGTCTGCTTTCAATCCATGCATCCAGAGTTACACTTCCTTCCAAAAGAGTTCTTCAAAGACTTCTCCCACAGGGACAGCTGAACCCTCTTGTGTGATTGTACTGTATGCCTGATTGACAGAGACATACAGGATGATTTTCAAATAAACGTAAAAGTTGACGTACGTGTACATTTTCCTGCACCCACGGTGCGCCTATGTATCGAGAAGCTATGTTCAAAACTTTACTATGCAGCATGTGGAGGCGAGCGCATAAATAACTAACACTCATAAATAATAAATAATAAATAAAATAACACTCTTTTTACAATGGACTGTGACTGGGGAGGGGGGGAATCCAGGTCAGAAAACATAATCTCAAACGAAATCACGCATTTGCGAGGCTTAACAATTAACAAAGATTTACTTTAAAGTTGGAAAATGAATACATCATGAAAAAAAAGAAAATCTCCAACTCAATAAATGCTACATAAAAGAAAAAGAATTGAAGACGAACGTTGCTGATTTAAAACTAAGAGCTAAAGAAAAACATTCGAAGATACGCTCCCGTGAAAGTGGCACCAGTGAGGGACCAGAGGTGAGAGAAACCCTGAACGAATGTGAGGAAATGGCTTTACAACTGGTGAACCGAGTAGCCAGCGACGGCCTGGGGATGGAGTGGGTACGCAAAATCCAGATACATCTATAATAAATATGTATTACATAATATTTTCTGGGTAGCACCTTAGTTTGACGATAAAGCTACTGAAATGCCATTTTTCCTCAAGTATGGTGCACCCCACCTTACCCTGGTGCAACTTTTCCAAGAGTGTACAGTATGTCTTTTAGAATATGAAGGCATGAGGTGCGAATATCGTATTAGCATATGTTGTGAAGACGACACACTCCTCACTGCAATCTAGGCGCAGGTGAAGCACAGAGGTGATTGCGGAACATATTGTAATTTTTAATTGACCAAGAGCGCAAGTCGTGCTCAAACCTAAGATTACAATTGCCCATCTGGGGAAGGGGGGTGCTGAGGGTGCTGCAGCACCCCCTAGCGGCAAGCAGAAGGAGCTCCTCCTGCCTGAATTTTAAAAATAAAAATATTATTCAAACAATAATTTAAAACAATATAATAACTATTGTTGCTTTTGGGAATAAAAATAAATGTGTTTTTTGTAATAAATGTAAAAATGTGTTAGTTTTAATGTTAGTGATCACATGGTCATATCTTGCTAGGGACTTGACATCCGAGTCTTGACACCCCCACCCCCACCCCCGTTTGACGAGCCGTGTCGACCAGACATACGTTTTCCTGGGAGGAAAATTGGAACAGAGACATTCGAGTTTCATTTCATTTAAAAAAAAAGCTGGTTTACCAGGTGGAAATGGTTGCATTATGTCACTGAAAGAGACCCTGTTCTTTGCTTCTCTTGCAGTAAAGCTATATAGAGAAGGGGTTAAGGCACCACGACAGAAAGACAAGTGCATTTACAGTAGGAGGCTTTTGTAAGTTTAGCCAACACGAGATGTCTGACATACATTCAGAATCGGTGAGATTGCTTGCTTCGCTTAACAACACTCCCATTAATGCTCTACTGTCGGACGTTGTTGAGAAAGAGCAACAGACGGCCAGAAACGTATTAGAACTGATATTCAGATCCATCCGATTCTTCGGCAGCGAAGGGCTTCCGTTAAGATGCAATACCAATCGACATGGAGTGCTGTCTGTAATAATGGTCAACATCATGTTTGTGGACATTGTGGGACACTGTGAGCTGAGTGGAAATTACTGTAAATTCCAACACATTGTTGGTAAAATATTTAACGTTACGTCTTTGTAGTGTGTGGGTGCATGCGTGCGTGCCTATTATTGCCCGTGCATTGGGGCCCGTCGTTATGCCACTGTGTGCGTGTGAGCGAACGAGCAATCAGCGAGAGGGAGGGAGAGAAATCGTTATAATTTTTTCCCTGGCAATTTTTTTCCCTGTAGCGTATATAGACAGCACCTCAGCACCCCCAGTCAAAATACCTTCCCGCGTGCCTGCTCGCACCCATTTGAAAATCACCCTGACAGGTTATAGATTACAATACTAGGGTAGTATAATTCGTTTATAAACATATGGTGCAGGTCATGATTCCAATTCCATTCAGCTTTGATGTTATCCATCCAATGCTAGACTAGTGAATGGCTGCTTTATACTGACACAGGCTATGCAGTCCATTCTCTTCCACTCAGATGGGTGTTTTATGGGCAGGCACTGATATGTGACAGCAGCTGGTGAAAATGGGAACAAGTCGGCAACTGACCAAATATTCAGACTTTTATTCTGAACATTTTAAATAAATCACACACTCACTAGTCAAGCCAAAATATTGCAATGCAATGGATTTGGTGAGTAATCCGCACTACTACCTAGTTAGTGTAGAGTAGTGGGGATTACTCACCGAATCCATTGCATTGCAATATTTTAGCGAGCGTGTTTTTCAGAATAAAAGTTCATTGCCGATTCGCCAGCTGCTGCCAAATATGGCCTTCACTATACTCCTATCAGGGGTCCTGGGGTCGAATACATTCAGTCCCAGTGGTGTATGGGTAATGTATGCAGTAACGGTAGCAGTGACATAAAGCTGTAAGTGCCTGTCAGTGGAAATGTTTGACAGCTCTGGTGGATACTTTACCATACGGTATACTGTATGTCAATGCATACATGGGACAGTGGGTCAAAGTAGAGAGGGATGGTGGAGAGTAATGGAAGGAGAAGAAAAGAAGAGCAAAAGGAG
>NC_137689.1:53763316-53810816 GCF_963989245.1 Nansenia antarctica
TGAATTAAAAACAGAGAAAAAAATAAAAGACATCATTGAGAGAGAGAGAGAGAGAGAGAGAGAGAGAGAGAGAGAGAGAGAGATGTATTGGATCCCTTAATTGTGATACAATCAAGTTCTCTGATGACTGAAAAGCACCAATCAGAGGGAGCAAATACAGCACTTCACACCTCTACAAACAAATGGAGGTCAAACACAGCTTTGACTTGCTGTTTTGGGTCAATATGAAAGAGATTGTTTTGTGATGGCGTGGGGGGTTCGATATCGTACAGCATTTGATCAAACTTATTGGAGTTTCGTGCCCCTGCCACCCAAGGCTATTTAGGGGGCATTTAATGCGAGAGAGTGATTGGAGAGTGGTGTCGCGTTTTGCAAGCATTAGGGCAGGGATGCATGCAGTGCTTTGCGAGGCAGTGCAAAATGGGCAGCTTTTTACTACGGCGTATCCATGGCAGTGGCTTAAAGAGGAGAGGGAGTGAAAGGGGAGTGTTACTGGTGAAGCACAGCTTTTGAAAGGTACACACACAGACACGCACAGGCGCGCGCGTGCACACACGCACACACACACACAAACTCGCACAAAACACGCACACGGATATGCAGAGAGGCATAGGATCCAGGGCAGATGTTTCAGGCCTGATATGACTAAAAGGATTGTGCATTTCTGCTGAGGGAGGCTGTTTCTATTCTTCCCTGGATTCCTCTCCTCGGTTCGTGGGAGGTTATCATGGGTGCAAATGTGCCCTTGATATGGGTTATACCACCCGACATTTCTACCATCCCTTAATCTAAGCTTTAAAATAGAGCGCTCTTGACCTCTTGCCTTTCTCCTCTGCTCATCTCTTTCCCTGAGCTGCCCTCTTTTCTAGAACTCCCAGACATTAGCCACTAGGCTAATGCATTCGTGTACCGTGCCTGACGGTTTCTCCCTGCTTCCGCAGATGCGCTGTAGGTAAATAGAAAGGAATGCTCCCCATGTGTAGTAATGCACTCCCGTATACAGTGACAGTTTGTCGCTGAGAAAAAACCGCGGAGAAAAATCCCGGTTCCGTGTCAGTCGAGAGGAGAGAAGTCTTCTCGTCTAAATTATTCAGAGACCAGCTTGTCCAACCTGGCTCTCTGTGCCACAGCGGAGCAGGGCAGAACAGGGCCACGTCGCCAGCCTTCTGCAAAATGCCAACTCTCCTATTACAGCTAGAGCAGGGGAGGCTGGTGGAGGTAGAAATCGGAGGACAGGCATTGTAATGGATGTCATGGAATGAGGAATGGTATCAAGTGTGTTTGATACCATTCCTCATTCCATTGTATGCATTACAAGATATCCAGCATGGTTGATAGTATTCCTTATTCCAGTCAATGCATTACAATGAGCCCATCCTCTGATTCCTGCCTCCGCCGGCCTCCCCTGAACCAGAGCCAGTTTCTCTTTGTCAAAACCTAATGGAGTCTGTGTCTACTACTCTATGTAGGTGACCCCTCATCTCTCTAGGGTGAGAAGTGGTGGGGATAGTGATTATGCAAACGGTGACTCAAAACAAACAAAACCGACCGGACTAAGAAATACAGTCTATTCACAGTATACTGTACTCACAATACAGCATACCAAGCCAAAAACATCAAGACGGCTGGTGAGCTGTACACACACTGTATACAACCCAACACAATCATTTTGATACTGTCTGTTCGGATGCAATCAAACACAACCCCTTTCCTTTTCAGCAACGACAGCACAGTAAACCTTCCATTGCACATTTTCTGCACACTGTAGCGACTTGTCTTCCACACGCCATGGCCTCTGCTCTGCCCTACATTGTTGATGTGCTGACTGTGTGTAAAGCCTGCTGAGGAACCTGCTCTCCTCTACCAGTCTGGGTTGGCTTCACCTGCCCTCGCCCCTCCATCATTAAAACGGATGGCACTACCTCCATCAGCAAGACCGCAAAGTGGTCTATGGGGATATCCAGGCTGGTATGCCTCGCGTAAAGGTGTGTGTGTGTGTGTGTGTGTGTGTGTGTGTGTGTGTGTGTGTGTGTGTGTGTGAGTGTGTCTGTGTGTATGGTGTGTGTGTCTGTGTGTCTGTGTGCCTGTGTGCCTGTGTGCGTGTGTGTGTGTGTGCGTGCGTGCGTGCGTGTGCAGTGCAGTGCGTGCGTGCGTGCGTGCTTGTGTGTGTGTGTGTTTCACTGTATGTGTGACTGTGTACATATGCATGCATGTCTAAGCATGCATGTGTGTCCCTCAGTGCCTTTGTCTCTCTGGATCGAATCAACACCCCCTACCTTGGCAAACACAGCAGTAGTTCATACTGCACATGTGCAGTAATAGCATGGGTGACTAAGTATAGACGTTCACTGTGTGCAGTGTCCTGCAAAATCTGGTGCATTGCTGCGTAACACAACACAACGACAGTAACCATAGACCACCACCAGTCAAATGAACTGCCTTACAAAGCGCTCTAACAGAACACATTGTCTCCAGTACAAAAAATGCATTAACAAAACCTTGGTTAACTGATATATATAATAATACATCATTGAATCTCAGCAGACTTGTGATTTCTTTGCACTTCATATGGAACATGGTTATTACACAATAATAATAATAATAATAATAATATTATTATTATTATTATTATTATGATTGTTATTAATTATAATAATAATAATAATAATAATAATAATGATGATAATACGTGTCTATTTCCTTGTGTTAAATTATTTGAGGTATGCATCAACAAGTACACAATGTTACTACTATACCAGTGGGAACAGCAGCTCAACATAAAGTGCTATCAAATAGAATGTTTTGTAAGTAGTAAATCACGACAAGCTGAAAATACTCAATCATATATGAGAGCTACATCTTGTAACTATGTTTTTTACTGTGGCTAACACCCAACCCCCCCCCCCCCCCCCCCACCGTGTCTGTTCCCCAGTCAGCATTCAGTCTGTCAGCAGTCTGAGAGAATCATACATGAGTTATCCTGCCTGCTCCATCCTCCCATCTTCATTCCCCCGGACCCCTGTTGGTTTCTGTAGTGTTTCTGTGAGAAAAGGCATTTTGGCGTGACAAATAGGCCCATAGTGGGGGTCTGTGTGTTTGTGTGTGTGTGCGTGTGTGTGTGTGTGTGTGTGTGTGTGTGTGTGTGTGTGTGTGTCTATATTCATGTGTGCCTCTTATTCATATTTCACACACGTCAAGGAGACATTCTTTTTTTTTTTGCCAAGCTGTCTGAAATAAATGATTGAAGGGATTTCTCTGTTGTGTAAAGTAAGCGTAAATATGAGCCTGGAAGACAACAGATGACATTGGTTTGAATAATGTATGTTGGTGGATAGAGAGAGTCGCCACACTTAGAGCACATTGTTCAATCAGTCTTGGACAGAGGAGGCTGTTGGAGGTAGGAACTGGAGGTCAGGCTGATTCTGATGCATGGAATGGAATGAGGAATGGTATCCAATAGGAATGGGATGGTAAACAATACATTACAGCTCATTTACATTACAGCTCACTGAACCAACTATCTATTCCAATCTCTCCATGCCTCAAAATGAATCTATGCAAGTGGGTTTTGATGGGTCCACTGAAGTGAATGAGCATTGGCCAAAATGGCTCCAATCCTACCCCAAGATTTGCATGGAAATGTTCACATCAATCTGGAATCAACTTCAATAAAGTGTCCTCAAGTTAAGATCCTATGAATATCTAACTGCATGTTTAGCACATCACAACATGCTGAAAACACATAACTACACATAATTAGAAGTATTTAGTGATCCTAGAACTGTTGTTTGTTATATTGAGTGGGCTTGTCAACACTTACATAATATGAAAAAATCCAGAAAACATTTTAAAGAAAAACGATTTTAGGAAATGTGCTCAATTTGAGAATTGCCTACATGCAGACCTTTTCACCAGACAGTGTCACAATGTTCTGGCAGAAGCTAGATAGAGGGCCACATGTGTCTCCCCACTAACGGACTGAGGCTCTAATGATGCTAAAAGGTAACACTGTCAATGAGGCTGTTTCACTGAAGTCTATAAACCCTCTCTTGGCTGATGGAAGCGTGAAAGTAGTGCTCTATCCAGCTTGTAAAGGGAGATGACTGGGTGGTGTTGGCTTACACTCAAACAACACATTTAAAACAGCCAAGTGTGCATCTCTATCAATTGGCTGATATCAACTAATAAACAATTAATCATGCACAGTATCACATGGCTACAATGATTCTCTCTCTACCCATCCTTATATGGTTTGAGTCATTACTACGGTAGCCTACGATGTAGGAGTACCAGACAGGCACTCACCCTTACGACGGAAGGCCCATTTTCAGCCATATAAAAATGTTCTCACTCTAGGAAAAGAAAATGACTTCCCATTCCCCCCAAAATGCTTGTACTGATGAGTCAAATCTCAAAGTCATGGCCTTGGAAACTCTACAGGGTTTTAAAAAGCAGTTACCAGAAATCTCCACACCAACCTCATCTCCAATCCCCCATCCTCCCCCACCCCCCCCACCCCCCCACTTCCCCTCACCCTGACTGCCCTAAAGAGGATCAGGGGAGAAGCCCCCTGCAATTTGCCCTATCTGTAATAGGTGACAGGACTAAAGAATGACTACTGCTTCCAGTGGCAAAGCAAGGGGGGGGGGGGGGAGAGGGGAGAGAAACAGAGGAAATAGCACGCTATAATTACTGTTAAATCATGCAGACTGCCTGCATTGCCTCCTCTGCCTCAGCTTCCACCTCCTCTCTCTCTCTCTCTCTCTCTCTCTCTCTCTCTCTCTCTCTCTCTCTCTCTCTCTCTCTCTATCTCTCTCTCTATCTCTCCCTCTCCCTCTCTCTCTCTCTCTCTCTCTATCTCTCCCTCTCTCTCTCTCTCTCTCTCTCTCTCTCTCTCTCTCTCCTTCACCACCTGGCCCTGCGTCATTGTGAGGGGGCTAGCAGGTGAAGTCTAAAGACAGCTGCAGCAGGAACTTTTCCCACAGCTGATGTAGCAGTTAAGTTTTAGGAGATTCAGGGACTGACTGACTTGGAGCTTTTATTTTAAGCCACACAGTGCCTGCTTTTAAATGTGGGTCTCTGGAAAGGCAATGAAAAGACAACTCGGCTAAAAGCACAATGGCACCAGATCAGGAGCTTAGTTAACACTAAGGCAGCTGGAAAATCGGAACTATTGGGGGACGTTAGAGTGCTGGAGAGATGCATCATCTATTTTGGGCATTTTCTGAGACTGGATGAGGAGGCAAAGTCAGGACAGAGTGTGTTGCAGGGGAATGCCTCATCATAGACATCACATCTCCCTCAGGCACATCTGAGGCAACACTCAGACTCACCGTGAGTCCCTTCATCTTTATAATGTCAGTCCCTGCCCTGAACCCACAACACATCACAACACACCGCACACACCGCACCACAGAAAAAACAACAACACCACAAAACAATACAACACACCGCACACACCGCACCACACCAAAACACACCACATCACACCACACCACAACACACCACACCAGGTGGGAGTTGAAAGCTGAACAGTGATAAGGAGCTCTAGAAGTGATGTTATGAAAGGGGAGATCATGGTAAGAGAGAATCTTATTAAAAGGAGAACATTTATCTTCAAACAATATCTTTATTTGATCTCAATGAAAAAAACAAAAAACCCATGCGGGTTCCTTCTCTTTCAGAAAACCTAAACACACAGAGGAGAGAGAGAGGGGTTTAGACCACGGCATTTCAAACGGAAAGGATTAACATCAGACGGCGGTAATTCCCTAATTCTGCCGCATCGGGAGTCTGACCAACTGAGTGAGGCAGAGGCACACGCGTACTTTCTTACTGGGCTTTTCTATTTTTTAAACCTTGGCAGCCATCCTCCAGCCTCCCTACCCTGGCACTAGGGGGAAGGACTGGTGTACCAGTGGTGATTGGAAGCCAGCTGGCAGGATCTCCCCCTTGCCACACGCACACACACACACACAAAGAGACAACAGACACACACACACACACACACACACACACACACACACAAAGAGACAGCAGACACAGACACACACACACACACACACACACACACACAAACACCTCCAGCCCTGCCAGGTTGCCATTGTTTATTAATTATCGCAGCAGCCTCAACGGGGCTGCATTGCAGGGGGGAAGAGGCCGGGGGCGGCTGGTCCAGCCGGTCATAGAGCCCCCCTCTAGCACGGAGGTGTTTCTCCCCAGCCTGCGGTGAGGTGAACCACGGTGTTGAGTGAAGCCAACATGTAAAACACTGGGGATCTGGGGTGTTCGCCTGAGCCTGAGGGCTCCTTCTCAGTATTCAGGGAGCCTAATGTCATAATAGTATGAATTATTGAGGTTAATTTAAATCCAAATGGTGAAGGCTTCAAAGGGTTTCTGTTATTCATCATGATGTAGAGCGGATCTACACAGAGAACACTGTAGATACATGTAGGAATCTAGCTGTAGGAATTGTACGTAGGCAGACGGTGTGATAACACTACCAAAACTGACATCGGATGGGATTTGTTCTGCTATTCAATGGTGATTTCAGTTAATGGTAAATACCCATTGATCCTTAAAGAAACTAGACAAACAGACAAACTGCTACTGCCCATCACTGACCAGCCCAGCAATGAGCAGAAATATCCCCCAGACACAGTGCAGTCCACAGTAAATACAATAAAGGCATCGTTAAAGAATACAAATACCCAACTAAACAAATACACGTTTGCAGAAAAGGACCAGAAAACAATAAACAGAACAGAGCCTGAGTCTGTTAGATGTACTTTTCATTATTATCTTGTAATTGCATTTCACCTCCTGAGGCTAATACGGTTTATATTCAATAGCGGCCGAAACAATATTACTGCCACAAAGTATGAGTATGCCATTGAAACAACTAGCCCCTCCTGAATTCAAATTTAAATATAGCTTTATCGACATGACTCGTAAACAGTGATGCCGGTAACGCGATACTAAGTATCGCGATACTCTAATCTGATTACTTTTCCCAGTAACGAGTATTCTATCGCGATACTATTTCCAAATCAGTAATCTGATTAAAGTTACTTATTCGAGTGACTGTGCGTTACTATTGCGTTACTACCTCATAACTTAGGCTAAATGCAGTATTTCTTTGTAATGTTCGATAGTAAACAAACATTTATTGCTTTTCTCGCGTCTTGGGGAGTGACGTCAGTGATCACGTTTTCAACACGAGGTGCAGCAGAATCGCTCACGTGTATCACCACGCTGATTGCACAGTGTAAACAGAAGCGTATAATGGAGCGAGAACAGAGATATGCGTTAAATAGCTGGAAATATAGGGATTATTTTGAGTTTGTGTCAGCAAAGGATGACAAGAACATAAATGTTCGTTGTACACTCTGTGCTGGAAAGAAAATATTGTCCTGTGGTAAAACCACAACATCAAATTTAAAGAAACATTTGGAATCTCTGCACAGCACAGTCAAGCTCGCAGAGAAAGTCCCAGAGACCGCGGCCTCGACTTCTGCGGGAGGTCCCACACCGCTCAAGCAACAAAAGCTGGACTTCAGTAGGCCTACAAAATCACAACCTGTAAGTGTGGGAGAGTTGAATAAATTGGTCGGGCGGTATGTTGTAGAGGAAATGCTGCCCATAAACACAGTTGACTCGCCCTCTTTCCGTGCCATCATTAACAAGATCCCCACTACTACCAATGCCGAGCTACCTCACAGAACATCTTTTTCTTCGTACTTGGAGAAGGAGTATGCAGAGATGGAAAAACATCTGAAGGCTGCGCTGAACGAGGTCGACTATGTGTCAACTACAGCGGACATTTGGACAGCTAACAATAGGAGCTATATGGGAGTAACGCTCCACTGGATTAGTAGATCCACATTAGACTGCAACAAGGCTGCATTGGCGTGTAGGAGATTCCGCGGTAGACACACGTATGATGTTATTGGTGCAGAAATCGAAAACATTCACTCTTCATATGGACTAATCAACAAAGTAGTAGCAACAGTGACAGATAATGGATCTAACTTTGTCAAGGCATTTCAAGTCTATCAGCCTGCTGTCACAGAGTCCGATGATGAGACGGTGGAGGAGGCCACGGATGATGTCACTTTTTTAGATGTGTCAGAAATCCTATCAGCTGAGGATGATAGTGATGGCCAGCTGATTCTTCCCCCGCACCAAAGGTGTGCTTCACATACCCTCAACCTTATTTCTACAAGTGATGTGGAGAAGTACATCACTTCCAAACCAGAGAGCAAGGCTGTGTATAGGAGCAGCACAGCAAAATGCACAGCTCTCTGGACGAAAGCAAGCCGATCTACCGTTGCGTCAGAAACGGTGGAGGAGGTTAACAAAAGAAAGCTCCTGGTACCGACATCCACAAGGTGGAATTCCTTTTACGAAGCCATAAAGAGAATCGCAGAAATCCCCATGAATGAGCTGACTACTCTGTGCAACAAGCTGGGAGTGAAGTGCTTCAAAGACCAGGAGTACCAGTACCTGCATGAGTACTGTACCGTCATGAAGCCTCTAACTATAGCACTGGATATCCTACAAGGTGACTGTCCGTATGGGACTTTACTGCCCACACTTGAAGTCCTGATGCAGAAGACCCTTGCTGTGAAAGACACCCTATCCAAGATGACTGCAGGCCTTCCAGATGCCATAGTGCAGGTATGCTATGTTGTTCCATCTTAAAGATAAATAAATACATTTTCATTGCACTATTCATGAACATGGAGCAGAGTCACACCATACTGCAGTATGTAGGTTGTCAGTTGCACAAACTAATTGCATACATAATTAGTAAATAAAGGTATAAATAATAGACCTTATAGGCTACAACTAGATAATAATAAACATATCAAATTATATCTTTCAGGCTATCCAGACTCGTTTTGCCAGTGTGCTGGACAACAAAGATGCCCTTCTCGCAGCTGCTAGTTGTCCAAAATTCAAACTCCGATGGCTGAGAGATGAAGGTAGGAGGGAGCAAGTAAAGGAGCTTCTCACAGCAGAATGTCGCAAAACTGCTCCTGCAGCACAGAGCCCTGCCAGTGTACCCACCACGACTGCCAACCAAGGCGAGATGGACTTTTTTGCTTTTGAGGCGGAGCCAGAGGAGACCTACTCGGCAGAAAAGGAAGTCATGGACTACTTGAGGTCAGGGCATGAGCTTCAGATTCTGAATCAGTATCCAAACATTAAGAACATTTTCTTGAAGTATAACACTCCAACCCCATCTAGCGCTCCTGTAGAGCGGCTCTTTAGTCTGGGAGGTTTGGTGCTCACGCCTAGAAGGAACAGACTTTCTGACAAGAGGTTTGAGAAGCTTCTGTTAATGAGATACAACCACTGGTTTACTCGCCCCTTTCCACTGTTTCACTCATAGTGTGTTCATGGCCTCCATAGCGTGTTCATGGCCTCCATAGCGTGTTCATGGCCTCCATAGCGTGTTCATGGCCTCCTTCCAGTCTTGACAGCTGAGTTCACTCTTCATTGATAAACTCAGACTCACCCAGTTTAGGATTAGGATTATATTAGGATCATATCTGAATGGTCAGGGTAGGTTTTAGGTTTTGTGAAACCACTCCTTGCTAGTTACTGTGTTAAATAAAGATTATATTTATTTTATTGTTTAAAAACAAGTATTTATGTTGGGTGAGGCAAAGAAAGACTCTTTATTTTGTTGTTTTAAGTTATTGTTTAAAGTTTAATTATGTAATTTAAGTTACTGTTAAAATAAACTGAGTTTTGGCAAAACCAGTTTTCATTTTTATGTTGCGGGGGGGGGGGGGGGGGGTCGGGTGCCTAGGCAGCTGCCAATAGTAACTAAAAAAGTAACTAGTAATCTAACTTAGTTACTTTTTAAATCAAGTAATCAGTAAAGTAACTAGATTACTTTTTAAAGGAGTAATCAGTAATCAGTAATCAGAATACTTTTTCAAAGTAACTGTGGCAACACTGCTCGTAAATGTGTGAAACTGTTGCCAGATCAGTTAAGATGAAGGCAGTTAATTAGATTAAACAATTAATGTTCTATCTAATCGATCAAAAGCCTAAAGATAATGATCAAATTAACTGTATATATATAAAAAAGAGAGGGAAAACTGCTAGATAGAACTAAAACTGGTAAAGATGAAATTGTTGAGCAAGGTGTTAAAATGAAAAAAATAAAATGGGTCATATCTACACTCTACTTCCTCCATCATCCTCTGGCGATGCCCCACCCAGCCAGCTCCCCACTGATCACTGTTCGGCCCTGTCCAAAAACCAGCCCTAGTCCCTATGCCTTAGAGTCACTACATCCTCTCAACAAACCACCCCTAGTCCCTATGCAATACACCCTCTCCACAAACCACCCCTAGTTCCTACACACTACACCCTCTCCACAAACCACCCCTAGTCCCTATGCAATACACCCTCTTCACAAACCACCCCTAGTCCCTACACACTACACCCTCTCCACAAACCACCCCTAGTCCCTACACACTACACCCTCTCCACAAACCACCCCTAGTCCCTACGCACTACACCCTCTTCACAAACCACCCAAAGAGTCCCTAAGGCCCTCTCTACAAACCACACAAAGACACTTGTATACTATGAAATGGTGTGGTGGGTGGGTATTTCAGCATGTGTAATGTTTGGAATTGTAATTATAGTCATTGATCTTGGCTAAAGCACGTGCAGATCTCGTTTTCAGGATCGCTATCATACAAACATTTCTGACTCAAACGACCCTCTGCACATTTTCACAATGAAGGGTATTTCATAGCCACAGAGATATTAGGAACACTATACTGGGTAGGGCCTACCTTTGCTCTCAAAACAGCCTCAATGCTTTGTGACATTGATTCCACAAGATGTTGGAAACATTCCTTTGAGATTCTGGTCCATGATGACATGATTGCATTACACATTTCCTGCAGATTTTTCAGGTGCACTTTCAAGCTGTGAATCTCCTGTTCTACCACATCCCAAAGGTCTTCTATTGGATTCAGATCCGGTGACTGGGAAGGCCACTGAAGAACTCTGAACTCATTATCATGTTCATTAAACTAGTTTGAGATGACTTTTGCTTTGTGACATGGTGCATCATCATGCTGAAAGTAGCCAATAGAAGATGGGTACATTGTGGCCATTAAGGGATGCACATGGTCAACAACAATACTCAAATAGGCTATGGCATTCAAGCAATGATTGATTGGTATTAACAGGGCCAAAGTGTGCCAAAAAAACATTCCCCACACCATTATACCACCTGAAGTATACAGGTGTTCCTAGTAAAGTGTTCAGTGAGTGTATCTGTGGTGTTGGCAGTTGTAAGTCAGTTATTCTTCAGGTTCAGCAGAAGTGTCTTACAGAGCCCTGTGGTCCCGGTGATTAAGGTGCATATACAGTATATTTGGTATTAAATAATTGATCAGGGTGTCTTTATTAATTTTGCAACCACAGAATAATTTCTCCCTTGACTGATTCGGTGAGATGTTCCTGAGTGTCCTCTCTGCTGTAGGCCTGGTTTCCCGCTGAGCACACTGAGAGATTTACAAATCCCATGTACACCACTGTAGTACCGTTGAGACTGGGATGAACAGCATAGGCAATGTACTGTACAGTAGGAGTGATGAGTACAGGATATGTATCTGCCCGCCTCTCTACTTTAACTGATGCATTTGCCTAACTCCAAACAACTAAATCCTAACTAAATCATGTAACTATCTCACAACTAATTCATAATAATAATAATAATAATAATACATTTATTTTATAAGACACTCAAGGTCGCCGTATAAGGCACTCAAGGTCGCCGTACAACAAATTTAAAAAACAGTTACAAAATTCAAATACAATTAAAAATCTGAGGAAAAATATACAGTATATACATAGCTAGCAGCAGAGCAACACGGGAACAGTAAGTCAACGGACATACGCCTGCGTAAACAAGTGAGTTTTGAAGTGAGTTTTGAATGTGGAGATTGAATCAATGTTCCTGATGTCGGGGGGGAGGGAGTTCCAGAGGCGAGGAGCGGCTGAAGGCTCTTAACCCCATGGTGGACAGACGGGCTGGGGGGACGGTCAGGTTGATGGAGGAGGCAGTTATAATTAATGTAACTCAGGCCAAACTAACACATTTAACACATTTCTAACAAAAATGATTGAACTAATTCCGAACTAAGTCATTTAACTAACGGCTACTTTACTTTGGAGGTCCCATCAGAAGAAATTAGGTGTCAGTAGGTGAACAAGATCCAAAGACAACTAGTGCTCCTAGTATTGAGGGACTGGAGTGGCTTAGACAGTGTCTTTTGCATTCAGCTCCCAAGCACAAACACTTTGACTTAGAACCATGTTGTGAACTGGAATTGAAAGGGGCGGGTCTTGTGTACATGTACTGTACTATACCGATACCTAATTTCTTCTGATGGGCCAGAAAGAGAGAGAAAAACTGAAACTTTGCTGAGGTGTTTAGAAGCACAAGATGACTCTGGCAATATGGAAATCATGCCTGTGCAGCATTCAGTACCTGAGATACAGCAAACTGTAATATTCAGATGGAAGTTCTGATGTATGTTTGCATTGATCATGTATTGGAAGATTAGAAACTAATATCAGTTTGTGTAAACTAATGTTGCCTTATTGATCACCCTTGAGACTCATAGCCATAATAGCCATAATCATATTACCATTGATCGTGTCAAATGATTTATAGCTTGCATGCTTTTTCCTCAACTTTTAGGAAAACATATGAACCCTAACTGTCCTGGATAAGAGCGTATAATTACACTTGATGGCTCATGTTTATTGGATTGCTAAGAAAGATTAATATAATGAGAACACAGGAGGAATTCTGAAAAACAGAACAAAATGATCCCAAGTACAATGTAGACTGAAGTTCACCATCCTATGTATGAGCATCATACTGCATTTGCCATCAGTTGAGCCTGCAGGTCATGGAACTTGAGATGACAAATATAGGTCAGATGACAACCATAGGTCAAATGTTCGCCAACTGAAGGAGGTTTCCACCGTGGCCCATCCATTATGTGAGTGCCTGACGCAGCTTGACACATGCCATTATTTTCACCATATTGTTGTTCTCTTATCACAGGAGTTATTTTTCTCCTTGTGGGGGAACAGCCTCCCGGCCCTTACAGCTGCAACCAGCGGCAACCACTGCTATCCCTGCCAATAGGACTGAGTGAAAGAGAAAGAGGGACAGAGTGAAGAAGAAGAGAGAGAGAGAGAGGTGGGTGGGTAGAGATAGAGAGTAAGAGAATGAAAGAGAGAGAAAGAGAGAAATATGCTTCTTGCCAATGTCCTAGCTCCAGCATTGAGAGTGGCTTTGTAGTTGATATTCTTGTCCATACACAAGGAGAGTGATGAAGCCTTGCCTATACCTTCAAGTTTATCTGTAGAAGGGTGATGGTGCTTTGTAATCTATTACCTGTGTGTGTGTGTATGTGTGTGTGTGTGTGTGTGTGTGTGTGTGTGTGTGTGTGTGAGTGTGTGTGTGTGTGTGTGTGTGTGTGTGTGTGCGTGTGTGCGCCAGCGCGCAGTGTGTGTGTGTGTGTGTGTGTGTATGTGTGTGTGTGTGTGTGTGTGAACTGAAATGGCAACACAAGGTTGCAATCAATCCATCATTGACGTTGCCCTGCACGGCTCAGAGAGATATTATGCTGCAGCATGCATGTATAGTCTTTGAAGGCTTCGTCAACCCAGGGTCGCCAGGCAGGGCTACACAGCTGTAGCCTCGAGCCACGGCTGGCATTTCCTTTTTGCCTTATGTAATTGTGAACGTTCTCTCTGTTGAAAAATTATTACATGTTGCCAAACATGTAGGCATTGTAAAGGCCACACAAGAGATTGAATTATGTATTTGAAAAGTTGATTTTTGTTTTCCTTGTTTGTAGGGATTTAATTTTCCATGGCATGGAAAGGGCAAAATATTATGATATGATGTATTGGCCTGCTGTCAATACCCGATAATGTGCCATGCCTGACAAGTGTTTGGGCTTTCCATTGTAAAGAGCACTTTAAAAAAGCAGCCTTTATATGAGACAGCTGTTACAGAGAGCATTTGATGAGAGTAATATCGATGGACAACATTCAACTTGTTGTTTATTCCAGCATGGAATCAACCATATTGAACCAGCCATGTTGAACCAGCCATATTGAATCATCCATGTTGAAACATGGATCGCCATGGAGCGGGGAATGACATTAGCAGTTTAAACAAAAGTCCTTACAGCCAAGATAGTGAATTGTTGCAAAAGCGTTTGCGGTGCTGATCCCAAAAAATAGTCAATGTATAAATATCCAAATGGGAAACACACACAGGATAGCAATTAAATGCTTAATATATTTAGTTAAATGTCAGAACCAGAACAAAAAGCATAAACATTAAAGGTAGACTCATCGACATCAGCCTCATGGGATATGACATCATAGCAAAACGAGCAGGGCAATGCTGCCATGAGACTTTGGGAGAGATGCAACAGACTAGGAAATAGAGTCTGTTGTGACAGAGTGAAATCCAAAGTTAAAAATCCAAATCCTAACCAAAGACATTTCAGAGAAGGGCGGAAAAGGTGACACCGTCTTGTCTTGGTGCATTGGTGCATGCACTCTTCCATCTTATGTCGGAAGTCAGTGAAATGAGTGGACACCCGTTCGCTTGTGTTCACTACAAATTGTTGATGAAAGTTGCTCTGTTTTCACGGGCATGACGTCATATCCCACAGTCTACCTGTAAGCATATCCTGCTACAGTATCCTGCGTCTGCTTCCATTGTATATATTTCTATAGTGACATTGACAGTAAATATGTTTATGACATTGATGACATCACTAGTGTACTATACTGTATAAGCTAATTCACTTGTCAAGATGATGTTTCTAATGAGATGCTGTACGTGCAGATTCTATAACGGAGGTACTTAAACTACAAATGAATGGATGGCCACTGTGACTGAGACATGATGACATTCTGAAACAGCCTTTTGATATTTGATAAGGACCATATTCAGAGGAAGAACTTGTAGAGAGATAAATGAGGAATTAGAAGAACAGACATAGTTGGTGTTAAATGATTGAGAACCGAAAGAGAAGTTGCTTCTCTAATTTTGCATCGATCAACATCACTCAATTAGCATGAAAACATGACACCTGCCCTGCCGCAAAGGAGCGCGAGCTCCCCCCGCAGTTGGCCGACAGAAACGCGCTCCAACAACTTCACCGGAGAGGACGGAGGGAGGGAGAGCCTCAACTTTGCCTCACTCATGTGAACATCAAGGTGTTCTCTCACGAACTTCTGTCACGTCTGAACAACAACAACAACAACAACAACATATAATCAAAAACAACATAATAAAATGGTTGGATTGTTCTTCAAACGTGATTATAGGTATTCAAACAGCAGTCAAAGCATTGTCGATAAGACACATCTTTCTCTTTCTTTCTCTCGCTCGCTGACATAAACACACACACACACACACACACACACACACACACACACACACACACACACACACACACACACACACACACACGCACACACACAGACAGGACATTATCCTGTCGAATCCATGTTTCAACTTACTGAAGCAAATCGCAGTGAAACAAAGTAATAAGACATGTACACTGTAAGGTGATACTTGAAAGGTGACGATTGTAAACACACATTATTGCAGCATAGGATTGGCACTATGGTGTATATCACGAAATAATGTTACTGCGTACATTATAATTATACCTAGGCTACGTTTATCGTGTTGGTGGTTCGGCTATGCCACAGACAGAACACAAGCAATGTGGGCAACTGAAATGCGGCATAACTCATTTCGGGAACGCCATAGTTTCAGCCATAGCCCTACGGTAAAGTGATAGTCTATGGCTAATGTAACATAACGGGGGAAAGGACGCACTGGATAAAAATGCAGCATCATGGATATTTCTCCAAACTGCAGACCCGGGGGCTGTCGATCAAGATAAACATCATGCCATTAGGAAGAGCAAGCATATTATGCTGATGAACGCCCCTCGAACTGAAATGTGCCACGGCCTGACTCAGAGGGCCATTCATAGAGGCGAGAGGGTCAATGTGAAGGGAAACTGTGCGTGGACTGAAAACTGATTCTCAGAGCTCCCTCTGTCCATCCCCTCTCTATCATGCCCTCATGCTTTCCTCTGCAGCCTCTCGCCGCCGCATGGTCAAGGAAATGCAGCCAACTCACTTTACAATATGTAAAAAAAAATATATATTATCTTGAGTATGGGTATATAATAACACATGTTCTAACCCTACGGATCTATATTTCAGCCCTAAAATACAGCGCATCGACGCAACATGGATGTCCACACATATAAGCACATGCTATAAATGTACTTCACAAGACATAAAACTGCCTATAACTTCACAATGAGAAGGCATAATCCATGCTGACTCATATCCACTACTAGGCTACTGTATTACAGAAAATAAAACGGACCTTTGCAAATTAGGCTACCGGTATCGGTACACTTTATCCAGGCTTACCTAAAAACTGTTCCTCCCTTGTGTTCTTGGAATCTGTGGTCCAAGCCGTTTTAGTTTTCTGGCGGAAAAAAACTTCTGCAGGAGCGTATGTATCCAGTGATCATGCTGGTGGCTCGATCTGATATGTTGGATTGCGGACGAGCTGGCAGTCCTTCTCATGCTAAAGAGAGAGAAATCCTTCCGTTCCGTGCGAGGTCGCAAGCATCGGTACACAGAGAAAACAGAGCCTATAAAGTCAACGGGGTGTGGGGAAACAGGAGGGCCGAGAGGGATCGGAAGGAATATCCCCGACGTGTGTGTGGGTCGTTCGGGCAAAAATCTCGGGTCCGTGAAAGCCGTTCTCAGGTTGGAGAGGTGTGGGGTTGATGTCGAGGAAGGTAGGCTGAGATGCACAGACGGAGGCGAGTGCGGCGCAAAAGGGAGAGAGAAACTAGGGGGAGGTACTGAGAATACAGTTTTGTATTGTAGAGGACGGTTATGCCAGACAGTAAGGGGTGGGACTGGACCACATGAGGCGAGAGAGGGAGAGACAGAGAGCGGGATAGGGAGAGAGAGAGAGAGGGAGAGACGGGGGGTGGGGGGGAGGTGTGGGGGTGTGGGGTTGGATGAAGAACGATCGAGGGGGAGTGTCGTGACTTTCTGTGTTGATAAACAAGAATTGTTAGGCACAACTGAGGTGAAAATCCAATGCATGCCCGCCCGTCGGCACTCAAGTTCAAAAAACCGAATGGAGTTTAGATAACAGCGACTGGGACGAAATCAATGACACGTTCTCGCAGAGCGCATTAAGGTCACAATACATCGTGCACCTTATGTAATACACATTGTGCGTGACTATCTCAATGGAAACCTGGAGGTAGTCGAGGAGTCTTAATGCACGAGAACAAGAATCTCTCAATCTCTCTCTCTTTCTCTCCCTCTCCCTTTCGCACACACACACACACACACACGCATACACACACGCACGCACGCACGCACGCACGCACACACACACACACACACACACACACACACACACACACACACACAGACACTTAAGACACTGTAAAACTGGTGACCTTGTGGTGTTGGACCCGCAAGCGGAGTACCGCTGCGGATGTGCTGTCCATGGTGCTGAAAGGGCTATAGCGCTGAGGCCTCTCCGTTCGTGCCGAGTTTGGCATTTGTTGGGCAGTACTGTACGTTAAGCATCGGCTGATTCTATGGCTCAAGATGGCATTCATCAGGTGGTTTTAAAGGCTTTTTTTAAGCACCTGTGTGTTGGTGAGAAAGCTAATCGTCTCCAGTAATCACAGTTGTTTTGTCCTGACATATTGCGCACAAATTCCTCCATAATTTGCTGAAAAGCATGAGCCATGGACATATTGCCTTTGGACAAGAAGCTTATCCTTTCCATTTGATATTAGCGGTTTTATCCACCTTTAAACTAGCAGTCTGCTTGACCGCCGTTACATTCACCTCAAACATGGCATATCAACCACCCGCTTTCATCTCAGACATGAGCTCCTTACATGAGTTCATACACATGACACTTTTTTTTCTCACACTCTCTCTCTCTCTCTCTCTCTCACTCTCCCACACAGATCCCATGTAACAGTAGCAGTGCCATGTTCTACACTCCACACACATACCAAATATTGCCATGGATTTGCTGCTTTTCAGATGGCTGCTAAATATTTACATTTGCAGGGTTCTTAATGAATTGTTCTGAAGTCAGGGACTCTATCACCTCAAACGGTGTGCGAACGTCAGCTCAGCTGACGTGATCTCACCCAACCTCCTGTTAGATGTGAGGATCTGACTGGTCTTGGCCAGAAGGCTGGTCAACCCTCTAATTACAGCTCTGCGAGAGTAGAGCATCATGCAGAGGCTCAGACAAGTCAGTGAGTGATACCAAACTGATAATAATTTTCTATCTCTTGTGTTATTACACACACACACACACACACACACTCCTGTGTTATTCCACATGGCCACATGGCTGTCACACACCCTCAGCTCTCTGGCTGAGCTGTGAAGGAGAAGACACATGTCCAAACACCTGGCAGGTCCATCCCTCATTATATTTGCAAGAGGATTTTCACCATGCTGGAGCAGTGGGGGGTTTGAGACAGACCAGTTAACGAGTGAAGGAAGAAAGAAGGATCTAAAGAGAAAAACTGAGAGAGAGAGAGAGAGAGAGAGAGAGAGAGAGAGAGAGAGAGAGAGAGAGAGAGAGCGATGGAGAGAGAGAAATTCTGATGAATTATGATGAGGGAAAGAGATAAAGAGAGAGCGAGGAAAGAAAAAGAGATTAAACACAGACAAACAAGAGAAAAAAGAAAGAAAAAGAGAAAGAGAGAGAGATAGGAGGAAGGAGTGGAGGTATCATCACCCTGGCCTTCTCCTTGCTCTAATGAGAAATAATCTGATCTGTTAAAAGTCACATGGCAGTCACGCTACGCACCACCTCCCACAGCCACTGCATCCAGCCACCTAATCTCACTATTATCTTGTGTCAGGTTATCTGTGAAATCAGCAGTCAGTCAGACCTTTATCTACAAATCCCGCTGGGTACAGCATAGCACCTCTCATCAGACTGCTTATTGTGTCAGAATGCTGTTTCAGGTGACAGTAAATGCAAGTTTACAGTAATTGTTCACTATCCACTAACTCCTTTAAGACCACATCATCAACCACTGACAGAAAATGCATGTTTAATTGTTCCAGTCTTAGCCACATAATGGTGCCAACCACTGGTGCCTGTGTAAATGGGACATTTTTACATGGATGCTGACAAAACTGCATGGCAATTAGCTAGAAAGATTGGTGATGACACGTAGGAGAAAATGTCACAACAACAAAAACATAATTGATTGAGTTTTCTAATGCAGGCAATAAGTATGATACATTCTCACAGATGATACTACCTCATACAAATGCCTATCTCTGACATGTCAGGGTTGATTTTGATGCACCATCTCTTGTTTTACCTATGCCTCACCAGTTCACTCCTCCACTGTAATAGACAGGCTCTTCGCTGGGAGAAATGACAGTACCAGCATCCCAGCTAAGCTGGACTGGTGTAAGCTGTTTCACTTAGGAACCGATATTGATAAACATGTCAACAAACAACAGTAATTCCATCAGCGCTAACGGCTAAAGGTTTATAGGAGAAACCATAAAAAGAGGGGAGCTGAAAATAAACAAATGAGTTCACACTCTCCCTGAGGTTAACAGGATGCTGATGGGGCGACCCTGGCATGTTTAACGATGTGCAAGGCAGCTCATATTTGTCACAGGGGGTGATATGATCATTGTGACTGATGCTTTCAGGGCAGGGGCAGTTTCACTGGCCTGAAAGATGGTGACACTGGTGACACTAGCTAAAGTACCTTACAAATCATACAAGATGTCATCAAGATCATACTACATCTTACTCTTGGTAATACTATCTTAAAAAGAGAAAAACAAGAGCCACACACTCTGATGTAAACTATTTATTGGACGAGATAATACTTCCTTACACACGAGATAATACTACCTTACACACAAGATAATACTACCTTACACATCATACTACTGTACTTTCCATATCATCCTACTACCAAAGAGATCATGTTACAACCAGGGGAGGCTGGTGGAGGCAGAATCAGAGAACAGGCTCATAGAAATGCATGGAACGGAATGAAGAATGGTCTATTATTCTCTGCATTACAACTAACCTGTCCTCCGATTTCTACCTCCACCAGCCTCCACTGACATATGTGAGAGGATGATCAGACAACAATCATAACTAGTACAGTAGATCCTAATGTATGGTTCAGAGGAGAATCAGAAAGTACACATTGTACATTTTTGACAGTTTGTTGGGAAGATTTCTTCATAGAGTCCAGAATAGCCACACATCGTGGTCTCAGTACTTGTACTCTGTACAATGACATGTACAATGTCATCATCATCGCATGCGTCTTATATATTATGTGAGTGCTAGTTTGCCCTCTACAGGTTTTGAAGACCTCAGATTTGCATTTTATTTATATATCAAGTACCACCTCCATCTCGTCACAGCTTAATACCTAGCCATCTGTTGATATTCAAGCTCCATTGTAGAGCTGTATCACTGTGTATCCTCAGTCATAATGCAAATAGCTGATTGAATGACCTACTCAAATCACGTATCTAGATACAATAGTACGCATTTCCAATTGCACGTTTAGCTGGACTGGTGAATATGGACGGCAGAACGCTGTATAAGGACTCCAATGGAGTGGTGGTGGCATTAATTGGCAACAATTTGCTGACTATTGTTGCTAGTGCTAATGTTTGCTAATGCCTTTCCCTGACAACTTACCTTTAACTTAACCACTCAAAGTGAATGCCAAAGTGAACGCAATGCTAAGTTAATACTTTGTACGTAAGTCACACAAATTCACCCTCACGTAGCATGGCTGCAGTTTTTCACCCAAAAATCTCTCCAATACATCAACCAGGACACATAATTGGGAATGTGCACTATCGTGTATAGGTTCACGATTTAATTAGGAGAATTGTGTTTATTGTACCGTATCTGATTCATGTGACTGTATTTATGTTTTTGCCTTTCGACAGTAAATGTCCAATGAAGTATCTAATGAGGCCCAGTCAGCATTCTCCAGAGTTCTCTATTCAGCTGTGTATCGCTATTTAACTCTCAGTAACCAGTCCAACAGCAGTCCACTCCCTCACTCTCACTCACTGCTCTCGGCGAACAATGTCATTTAAAAAATTTATCTTAGCTTTGTTTGTTTGTCCTATTCACAGAGAGAGAGAGAGACAAAAGAACATGTGCGGGGGACAAGTGAAGAAACGTAAACAGAACAGCCTTGGAGAGCTGTTGTTCTGTGTAAATCATTAAGTAGTGATTAGGATGTTGCCCTGGGCCTTTTGAGGAGTGCCTCAGTAAGATGTTGTGGAAAAGTGAAGCTGTAGCTCTCTCCCCCCCCCCCATCCCTCCTCCCACCACAGTGATAGTCAGCAGTGCAGCCCTCCTTCCTCTGCTCCTCTCAGTAGCTTGCCATCAACTCCCACTGCAGTCCTTGACACTCTCTTCACCTCTCTCTCTATCTCTCTCTCTCTCTCCAATCATCAATGTGGTTCAGGTTGCATCGCTAATTTGTGCATGGCTCACCCACTCCACAAAGTGGCCAGAACTGTTTGTATTTTTCAGAGGAGATTACACTGAGGGCATTTTGCTTTGACATTTCATTACTTCTGTTGTCTACTGTAGCACTCCAGGTCTTTGTTCATGGGTCTCATCACTATTCTCTGGTGAAATGGCTGGTTTTGCTAATGACCTATTTGAACTCTGAAGATATTGTAATGTTGGCAGTGGAGAGAGAGAGAGAGAGAGAGAGAGAGAGAGAGACATAATGATGCTCTTTATTGAGACATTGTCACTTAGAAATGCTAACCCTAACA
The DNA here is from genome assembly GCF_963989245.1 of Nansenia antarctica. Classification (NCBI taxonomy): domain Eukaryota; kingdom Metazoa; phylum Chordata; class Actinopteri; order Argentiniformes; family Microstomatidae; genus Nansenia; species Nansenia antarctica. Next base: position 53,785,298 of record NC_137689.1, read on the forward strand.
CACCTAGTATTTACACCTGCAAGACACCCCCCCACACACACACAAACACACACACACACACACACACACACACACCTCCCCCCATAAGGACAGAGACAGAAAGAGAGAGAGAGAAAGAGAGAGTGTGTCTGGGTTCTGCTAATGGGCTGTTTTATCAGGAGGTGAGCTGGTGACTGAAGGCTTACTGGCATCACATCTAAGGTATCCTACCACTGCCGTTGTGCCCTTGAGCAAGGCACTTAACCCCTAACTGCTCCAGGGGCACCTGACTGGGGCTGACCATGTTCCCAGAGCCCCGAGCTCTGTTATACTTGGGAGTGTGCATGCGTTTGTGTTGTCTCTGGGGGTGCAACAATTATAATTTCCCCTCGGGGATCAATAAAGTATATCTTCTTCACCGTGCAGGAGACTGTTCCCACCACGAGAGCTGTCAGTGGTGCTGAAAACACACCATAGAAGAGACAGTGTGGTACCCTTAGAACCATGGACAGCTCAGTATTACTTCACTTACAGCATCATCTTATTCATCGCTCCCCATGAAGAACTGGCAATGAGGCTAGTTAATTACATTAATGAAGCTGTGATTGCAGCACCATGGACAGCTCAGCACAGCTCAGTATCACTGGACGCGAAGCATCCTCTGATGGGCTATTATACTGTCGATGGTAAATGCTAGCTGGGATGCATGGGAGGCCGACTCCGAAGTCATCCCATTGAAGTCAAGATTTAGTTGAGCAAGTATTTGGCCAACCCTACCACTTCTGTCCCTTGTGAGAGACTTTTCTCCCTTGCAGGCAAAAAAAGAGGGCAGCCTTGAGCTCTGAAAATGTAAACAGGCTAGTTTGTCTCAGCAACAGGCTGAACGAGAAGAAGCAGAAGAAGTAGTAGGCTCAGAGGTATCGTAAGAACAATGGGTTTGTTGTTACTGTGAAGGGTACATAATTTTTTTTTTTATACCAATTTAGATGGCACTTGTGACTTTATGTTAAACTGGGGGGAGCCGGGGAGGGTTAGCAGGGTTCGACGTTAAGGTTTTTTCCTACTTGCCCTGCAGGGCAAGTACTTCTCAAATCTACTTGCCCCCTCTACATGTTTACTTGCCCTGCCTACCGTTGCCGGCTGTGCGGCGCATAGATTTCTCTCACAACATACTTCTAACTAAGATCCGTTGCCTGTTGATTGTGTGTAAATCCCTACAGAACACATGTTTCTTAAAAAACAGTGTTCATTAGCTATATTACATCAATCATTATATTTAATAGTAAATAAGAATTGGTTCCAACTATTAACTTATTTGTAGCATGGACGGGTAAAAGCAATGTGGCAGAAATGTAACCTGTCAATCAGTAGTCATTTCAGATCAGTGAAATGATAAGTGCTATTTCAGAGTATTCAGATATGGCCAATTACACCCTCCGTGCCCTCTCTGTACAGGTGAGACACATGTTTAATGCCGGGTCACAGTTCACATTAGGGGTGGGTAACTCACGATACAATAACCATATGATATTTTGCGCCCTGATACCGATGGTATCACGATATAGCGATGCGATATTCAATACATTGCAAGACAAGTCATCAACGATACATCACGATATCTGTGTTAACTGAAGAAAAAATACCATTATAAAGGCAAAAAGCAGGAATTATGTTTTTTATTCATTCACTTTGTTGTTGCTGGTTGTGAACAATGAAACAAACAATAAATTAGGCCTAGCCTACATCTTTCTTACTCGTCTCTAACATACACAAACACTGACTGCCACTTGTCCATGTGTGACTGCCATCATACAAAATAAAGTGCCAAAAGGCCGAACTGCCCAGAAAGCTGGAGTTAAAATCTATTGTCTCTATGTGAAGACTGATGTACATGTCCTATTTAGAAAAGAGGCTACCAAGCAGCCAGCAGTATCATTATGCTATACATACTGATAATATTAAACTATGCATTTTACTTATTAAAATATATTTTCTGTCTCATTAATCGGAAGAGTAGCTTCATAATATAATTACCAAATTACCATATACTAAACCAATGGAAAATGTACCTACAACTTCAAGTGGGATACCATAGAACTTACAGCAAGATATGAATAACATATGAACGATTCCATGACCCCACTTGAGACAAAGAAACATTAACACATTGGTAGCATATCTGGCACGGAGCGCAAAGTATCAATGGACGCGTTATTATTCAGTGGCAGTGAAATGCAGGTTCTCTACCATTTAGAATCCACGACATTGCATTTCCTTTGACATTGTTACATTTTAAATAGATAACATGCTACATTATCAGCTTTCTCAAATAAAGTTTGCGAACGGATACAAGGTGTTGTGGCATAGCCTGGGCGCTTGAATACCGTCCTTGTTGCGACTAAATACAACTTTACACTGTGGATACAGTAGATACCATAGATATTACATATAGTAGATACCATAGATATTACATATAGTAGATACCATAGATATTACATACAGTAGATACCATATATATTACATATAGTAGATAACATAGATATTACATACAGTAGATACCATAGATATTACATACAGTAGATACCATAGATATTACAAGCCTTGTTTGAGACGATAGACAGTCAGACGCATAGCAGCTACATTCAGCAGTGGCCAATGAGGCACCTACGTCTTAGGCATTCGACATCTCTGTCGGATACTACACGGTAGGGATGTTACGCTCGACGCAGTAGTCACGACACGGCGTCTATCTTCCGACGCAATGTGCGTCGATACAAATGTATCGATGCTTGTGTCAAATTGGCAAAAACCACGTGACTACTCGAAGAAAGATTCGTACGTCACACGAGCACATCTGACGCGTGTCAATCATTCCGCAGACGAGGCAGTGTTCCAAGTTTGGTACTGCATAAAATGACCATGACCATGACCTGACCAGCAGATGGCAGTATAGAACTGCTGTACCACGACCTGACCAGCAGATGGCAGTATAGGCAGTACCATGACCTGACCAGCAGATGGCAGTATGGAGTTGCTGTATCGACTGCATCGATAGATCGACACTTTTTGAATTTGTCAATTGCGTCGAAAGCTTCGTTTCCCCCATCACTACTACACGGCAGAGTTTGACGCTTGAGTTTTTACAACGCGCAACATAAGAAAAACATACCGGCATATACAGTAAATCGATATTTGCCGATGTGAATCAATTATTGTATCGTAAGAGGCCACAATAAGAAAATTGCTGTATCAATATTTTGTCCCTGCCCTAGTTCACATGCCCGGGAATTGTCTGCAGACAGTGCAGTACGTAGCTGGTATTGTGGTATCGTTCTCTACCCACGGATATGGTTCTGCGTCTATTATTTTTCTCATAATCTAACTTTGTTAGACTTTTATTCCGATTTTTTTCCCCAGACTTTTATTCTGAAATATTTTTGGGGGGACTTTTATTCTGAAATATTTTATGGGGGACTTTTATTCTGAAAAAAGTTTGGGGGACTGTTATTCTGAAATCTTTTGGGGGGGACTTTTATTCTGAAATAATGTTGGGGGGACTTTTATTCTGAAACATTTCTGGGGGGACTAATTCAGAAATATTTTTTTCAGACTTTTATTCTGAAATATTTTTTTTCAGACTTTTATTCTGAAATAAAAAAATCAGACTTTTATTCTGAAATATTTTTGGGGTGACTTTTATTCTGAAAATTGTTTGGGGGGACTTTTATTCTGAAATATTTTTGGGGGTAGTGTAACATTAGGTTAGGTACATTGTGTGATCTGTTGGTCTGTGTAGCTAAAATAAACAGGATTTTGCTGCTTTAAACATATGGATACGTCTATTCATTGATTCTCTCGTTTACCAAATCCATTTGAATTGAAAACTGTTGCATCTCGTGTCAAATATTGATATGCGATTAAAATGTGATTAATTTTGATTAGCCTAATTAATTACAAAGCCTCTAATTAATTAGATTTCTTTTTTTATCACGTCCCACCTCTACTATATATACAGTATATATACAGTCATGGACAGAAATATTGGCACCCCTGCACTTCTGTCAGATAATGAACCACTTCACCCAGAAAATTGTTGCAATTACAAATTGGTATTCATGTGTACATTATGTGTATTTCTTTTGTTTGCATTGGAACAACACAAAAAAGCTGAGAAAAAAGGCCAAATCTGATATGATTCCACACAGAACTCCAACAATGGACTGGACAACATTATTATCAACTTAATATTTGGTAGCACACCCTTTGGAAAAAATAACTGAAATCAATCGCATGAATATGTTTCTTGCATCTCTCTACTGGAATGTTGGACCAGTCTTTTGCCTACTGCTCCAGGTCTCTCACATTTGAAGGGTGCCTTCTCCCAACTGCTGTTTTGAGATCTCGCCACAGGTGTTCTGTGGGATTTAGATCTGGACTCATCGCTGGCCACTTCAGAACTCTCCAGCGCTTTGTCTTAAACCATTTCCTGGTGCTTTTTGAAGTTGTCCTGCTGGAAGACCCATGGCGTCTGTCGGAGAGACCCAGCTTTCTGACACGGGGCCCTACATTGCACCCCAAAATGATTTTGTAGTCTTGCAAAGCAGAAAATCAACCCCAAAACATCTGAACGTCCACAATGTTTGACTGTAGGGCTGTGTTCTTTTCTTTGAAGGCCTCATTTCATTTTCTGTAAACAGTAGAATGATGTGCTTTACCAAAAAGCTCTATTTTGGTCTAATCTGTCCCAGAATGATTTTGGCTTCCCCAGGTAAGTTTTGGCAAACTCCAGTCTGGCTTTTTTATCTCTCTGTGTCAGCTGTGGGGTCCTCCTGGGTCTCCTACCATAGCATTCCATTTCATTCAGATGGCGAAAGATAGTGCGAGCTGACACTGTTGAAGTGTGCGAGCTGATTCACAGCTTGAATTTGGAAGTTGATCTAGCACCATTCAAACATCATTCGAACAATCCTTCGTTGCAATCTTTCACAATGTTTGTCTTCCGTCCACATCCAGAGAGGTTAGCAGCAGTGCCATGGGCTGTAAACGTCTTGATGACATTCCACACAGTGGACACAGGAACATTAAGATCTCTGGAGACGGACTTGTAGCCGTGAGATTGTCCATGCTTTTCCGCAATTTTGATTGTCAAATCCTCAGACACTTCTTTGCTCTTCTTTCTTTTCTCTATGCTCAGTGTGGTACACACAGACACTCAACACAAAAGTTGAGTCAACCTTTCTCCATTTTAACTGGTTGGTGTAATTCCAATATTGCCAGCACCTGTGATTTGCCACAGGTGAGTTTAAATACAAATTAAAGGAGCATTATATGCTTGAAATACAATTAGTTCTTAGAATTTTGAATTTTACTAACAAATATTAAGTTGATAATAATTTTGTCCGGTCCATTTTTGGAGTTCTGTGTGTAATGATATCAGATTTGGCTTTTTTTCTCTGCTTTTGTGTGTTGTTCCAATGCAAACAAAATAAATACCAAAGCATTTGTAATTGCAACAATTTTCTGGCAGAAATGGTGCATTATCTGACAGAAGTGCAGGGGTGTCAATATTTTTGTCCATGTATATTGTGGCAACCACTGGTCCCGGCCAATGGAAACTGCACACCCAACTCAGAAACGGCACACAGTCCGGGGTATGTTTTAGCCACTACAGGCATATTTAATGTAACAAAAAAGGCAAAAGGTATAGTCCAGCTAAACTTAGGTTCCATATCAAATGTAAAACAATTCTTTACCTACGTATATATCTTTTTTCAAACTAAATAATGATAATAAAATAAAATCTTAATAAAAATAATCTAAAGATAATTTGCAGAAAGTAAAGTACAGTTTTCTTATATCAGTTATATCAGTTGTGTGCCGTCAAAACAAGGCATGTGTTTACATAAAAACTGTGGGTGTCAAAACAACGTGAGTGTCAAAAAAACATAATTGTTATGTATGTGCTGTACTGTAGGTGTTTGTTTGGAAAATGTGAATACATTTTCATCCTCACAGTCATTTCTTGGCACTGTGTATCAGACATATTATGTTACTTATTCAGTGCGTGACGCACAGTGCGTGACGCACAAGCCCTAAAAGCCCACGCTGTCCAAGGTTGTGCATTGTATTCTACATTTCCTAGACCTATTGTATGGAATGGAAATATACAGAAGTGAGACCTTCTTGAGGACTGTGATAATTCAACAGCATCTGTTACATGTGTTTGTAGTCCAATTTAAGGCATTAATAGAACTCTTGCTAAACTATTCAATACTAAACGAATATGCAGAGATAGCTCTGGAAAGTGCAATAATGGTAAGAAGCTAATTATGTTCCCCTGCCTGGATATTACCATCATTACCACGTTACGTGTGTGTGTGTGTGTGTGTGTGTGTATATGTATGTCATATGGTAATCTGAAATAGATGATGTCTGTGAACAACCGGATTCACTTGACAACGCGTGTGTGTCTGTGGGTGTGTGTGCGTGTGTGTGTGTGTGTGTGTGTGTGTGTGTGTGCGTGTGCGTGTGCGTGTGCGTGTGTGTGTGTGTGTGTGTGTGTGCGTGCGTGCGTGCGTGCGTGCGTGAGAGATATGGTCTGAAGTCAATGATGTCTGAGAACAACCGGATGCTCATGCCAACGAGAAAGAAAGTGGAGTGTTGGAAAAGTGACATCTCATTGTGACAGTTCCCTCCTCTGAAGTTGCACTACAGTAAAACTCTCTCTTTGTGTCAACATGAGAGGTGGAGCCATGTCTGAAAGCTCTGGGAAGGGAGCTACAGTATATTCACATGTAGGCTGGTGGAGGTTCAGTACGTAGAAATCAGAGGACAGGCTCATTGGAATGCATACAGTACATGTTTGATACCATTCCTCAACACTGTATTGTGCATTTGTGTGTGTGTGTGTGTGTGTGTATATGTATGTCATATGGTAATCTGAAATAGATGATGTCTGTGAACAACCGTATTCACTTGACAACGCGTGTGTGTCTGTGCGTGTGTGTGTGTGTGTGTGTGTGTGTGTGTGTGTGATATGGTCATCTGTAGATAATGTCTGAGAACAACCGGAGCCAACGAGACAGAAAGTGGAGTGTTGGAAAAGTGACAGTGACAGTTCCCTCCTCTGAAGTTGCACTACAGTAAAACTCTCTCTTTGTGTCAACATGAGAGGTGGAGCCATGTCTGAATGCTCTGTACACTACAATGTGTCTTCTAGGGAAGGTAGTGAACGCTGGGTAAGTGACAGGCACCAAGAGAGGGGCTCCAGTATAATGTCTACTGTATAGGACCTGTTAGAGTTGTCCTTACAAGTAGTTATGGTGAAGAATACAATATGAGTACACTGTATATACTGTATATATATATATATGTGTGCGTGTGTGTGCGTGTGTCTGTATATATATACAGCATACTCATATTCTATATTTCACCTGTAAGTGTAACAGGAGGGAAGGGAGGAAGGAATGTTTAGTTAGACGCACAACCGTCACATTCATGTGGTGAAATAGAAATACTACAATGTACATAAAGCCCACCACTCGCATTAATGTGCAAACATTGCCATGTAGCAGTATGGATTCCCTGAAGTTCCAGCACACGGTACATAAGATATTGGACTGTATAATCCATCGCGTCTATCAGTTTCCTCCAACTCCTAGTTGGATAAGATCAGAGCAAAGCTATCGTGTGTGCCCTCCTGATGAGATGCTGCAGGGCAGAGGAGTGAAGTGTTATAGAATTACTCTTGACACACTCTGTTCAACACCGCACCGTTATGATTTCGCAATCATTCCACATTGTTTCTTCTCCGGCGGTATGATAGCCACTTGAATTGCCCCGTGGTTGTGTTTTGATGATTAGATGATTACGATTAGATGGACTTAGACAGAGTGTTAATACTGCCAGGCGACAGATTGAGAATGGCTTGTTTCACAAAGAGATGGTGACTTTAAAATATGAATATGGGACAACGTGCCAACTGGATCTTTGCTTAATCACTTACGCTTCTAAGTCTTTCCAGCTTGGCTCATCCCTCAATTCTCACACACACACACACACACACACACACACGCAGGCACACACACACACACACACACACACACACACACACCTATTGATAGTAAGGGTGGGTGATAGAGATAGAAAGGGGGGGGGGGTCTTAAATGTGAGTGATGGCCGACTGACAGCCCAATCTCATAAACAACCATGCAGCAGGCATAACGTTATTGGAGAAGGGGCTGTCACTCCATCACACAGGACCCAATCACTATGCTATCCCCTGCTCTAATGTAATTAGCGTAGATCTCCTCTGCCAGCTCCGGACCTTGCTTGTTTGGCTAAGTGTAATTAGATTAAATGAGAGTCACTGAGCTGCTGCGCTGTGGGTCGGATCTGGAATCTGAGGCAGCGTGGAAGTCTCTGTCATTGAGAGAGTGGCTGCAAATGGGATCAGACAGGTCCCCTTGAGCTGTGAGGTTGAAACGACATACAAAGAGAGAGAGAGAGAGAGAGAGAGAGAGAGAGAGAGAGAGAGAGAGAGAGAGAGAGAGAGAGAGATAGAGAGAGAGGGTGAGCGAGTGTGTTGAGAGAGAGAGAGAGAGAGAGAGAGAGAGAGTGAGAGAGAGAGAGAGAGAGAGAGAGAGATACAGAGAGAGAGAGAGACTAACACAGGATGAGTGAAAGTGCTCTAAGCTCTTTTCTCACACTGGCAGGGAGGATGAGTGAAGGTGCATTTCATGTGTAATTGGTCTAGTAAATCTTGATTAAGCCTCACAGATGTGAGACTGTGTGAGCACGATCACACTGTCACAGCAATTTATTTTAGACATGTAACAGAGTCTACTTTTAGGAATCTGTAACATGCTTGACAGAATAAAAAACAGAATACCTCGCCTTTTACAGGATAGATAGAGAGAGAGAGAGAGAGAGAGAGAGAGCGAGGGATGGAGAGAGATAGAGGATATACAGTAAATGAGAGAGAAGAGGGAGAAATTATAGAAGAGAAAGAGGGGGAGGAGAGAGGGAGAGAGGGAGGGATGGAGATAGAGAAAATAAATGAGATAGAACAGAGAGAAATAAGAGGGGAGAAAGAGAGAGAAAGAGAGGGAGGGAGAGAGAGAGAAATGTTTTTCTTCAGCAGGAAGTAGACTGATGGCTTGCCATACCTGGATGTCATACCTGGTTGACCTCCGCCATAATGTCATGGTAACATTACAATAGTGTTTCAGTTTCCTGTACAGCAAAACTACATAATTCTACATAAAAATACATTAATTAATTAATATTGTAAGAAAATGTGTAAGGAAATACAGAAATTAAATAGTTTTTGTCCACACGCTCTGTATGTATTCATTATTTATTAATGTATTTATTCATTCATTCACACCTTCATCTATTTATTTCATGAATGTATTTCTTCATGTATTTATTTAGGTATTTTTTCCTCTAATGATACTGATGTTTCATTCAAACATCAGTGGGTGGTATCACTCACCATTAGCTGATCAAGGTCAGTGCAGTGCTCAATTACATTCTCCTTGATCTGTACACTCTGGAGGCAACAATCATCTCATAATATGAGGCCAAATCAAATTGATCCTGATCCTGACAGTAGGAACCTCCTAACCTACTAGTAATAATAACTTTAATAATAACTTTTTTGTATAGCATTATTCCTGCAAATGTGATTTAATCAAATGTGATTTAATAATTATATAATCATAATTTAAGTATTTAGTCATTTAAAGGCAATATTAAAAAGATGGGTTTTTAGTCTTGTGTGCATTCCACAATTTGGGTGCAAAAAATTAGAATGCAGCCTCACCAAATCTCTTCTTTTGTACATGTGGTACACAGAGAAAGCCAGCATCAGAAGACCTGAAAGCTGTATTGGGCTGATATGCTAAAGATCTTTCAGATGTTCTGGTGCTGTGCCAGTGAGTGCTTTATAAACAAGCAGAAGGATCTTGAAATCTATTCCGAACTTAACAGGAATCCAGTGTAGAGTCTCTAAAATAGGAGTTATATCAGCTCTTCTGCTTGTTTTGGTTAAAACTCTTGCTGCTACATTTTGGACTAATTGCAGCTGGCCAATAGCTTTCTCCGGAAGACCAGAAAGGAGACTGTTACAAAAACGGGACTATTATTATACTAATAATATACTAATTATTATAATAATATTATACTATTATTATAGTAGCAGTAGCGTAGATTCAAATCAACCATAGATAGGATGAATGAATGCAGAATTCCCAATTGCACGGTTGATTTCAGTGTATTGCACCTTTTCCTTTTGAATGGTATTTTTCTTGTGATTATTAATTTAGTTTTATTCCACCTCTCAGCTACTCTCAGCCCAGCTCATCCCTCTTGGTAGACCCTCTCGATGTACTTGTGCCATATATGTTTCAATTGTGCTGTGATGTCTAACATCATTAATATTCCTAATCGTAGAGCTAGCACATCATTTTTCAGCTAAAAAATGATATTTTTTGTTATATTGATTATTGATTGTTCATCAGATATTAAGCTACCCAATAGTGCTTTTTGTAGGGTTGTTTTTAAAATTAATATTATTATTTGCCAGCCATTCCTTAACCTTAGACCAACAGTCAGACACTTGAGGGCAACACCAAAACAGATGTTCTTTTGCCTCCGTTTCCTCACTGCAGAATGTGAACCATAGACTGGTCAAGACAGTCCACTGCCTCACGCAGCAACTCTGATACGGACCTTCTCTCTGGAAGGTTAAAACTGTCTGTTTGTATTTGTTTGTTGTCATGGGGATTGTTACAGCTTGTATATTTGATTAGATTAGATTCAACGTTATTGTCATTGCAGAGTACGAGTACTATACAACGAAATGCAGTTTAGCATCCAACCCAATATAGTCTTAGTCAAGTAGGTGTGTGTGTGTGTGTGTGTGTGTGTGGGGGGGGGGGGGCAATAGTTCAGCAATAGTTGTAGTGGTTACAGGTTGTAGTGCACTTGTTTGTAGCCTACCACTCCACACAAGAAAAAATGCAATCCATCCATCCATCATTCAGAAACTCCTGCTAGTTTGATAGATAGCATGTTGGCATGCTCACTGACAGACACCCCCTCATTATCATATTGGAGAAAGAAATACAGAAAGAAAGAAATACATACAGAGATAAACAAAAGAAGAAATAAATGAAGACACTGAACTCATTGTCATGTTCTTGAAACCAGTTTGAGACTACTTTTTGCTTTGTGACATAGTGCATTATCATGCTGGAAGTAGCAATTAGAAGATGAGTGCATTGTGGCCGTGAAGGGATGCACATGGTCAGCAACAATACTCAAATGATGATTGATTGGTATTAACGGGTCCAAAGTGTGCCAAGAAAACATTTCCCACACCATTACACCCCCTCCACCATCTTGGACTGTCGACAGCTGTACAGGTGTTCGTAATAAAGTGTTCAGTGAGTGTATACGGTATGTGAATGAAATGTTTTGTTTATTTATTTCCGTAGACATTTTTGTATATCCTCACTCATTTATTTATTCATATATGTGTTTATGTGCGCACTTGTGTATTGATGTATACAAAATGTACGCTACTGTACGATTATTTCCGTATTCATTTATTTATCATTATGACAGGTTTGATCCTCCATAGACAACTGGAAAATATGCAACGTTGAGCATGATTCATAAGGTCTGTTTTGATTTGCATATTGAAGCAATGTGATAGGAAAGTGTTTTATTTATTTATTTATTTACAGAAGAAAGCAACAAAACAATAACAGCAACAACAGCAAAGAATAAACAATCAGCTTGTTGTTATCAGCAGATCTGTCGTCTTGAATAATGCAATGCAATCCTGCCATGAGAAACCTGAAGAGAAATTTAACATAGCATAAACACTTTTCATGGGCCCCCTGCTTTAATGCAAAATAAACAGAGAGCCAAAATGGACGTCAAGTCGGCAGAACATTGATTGTGTTTTTATACATCCAGCCGCCTTATGAATGTTTTGAACTGCTGTTTCACAACTAAACATCAATCAATGTCTTTGGTCGCAGAACCCCCAAAAGTATTAGTAAGCAGAATATGTAGCCTATACACTTTCACATTTTCAGAGGAGGTATTTTTGGGGTAAATGCATTGTAAGCAAACAGTGATATTGACTATGGCAGGGCACACATAGAGGACTTATCGCATACACACACTGTACTTAGGAGGGCTGAGGAATCGGATGGCTCATTACCAAGTCTTAGTGCTGATCGATAGTAGAGCATGCGTTATATGCATTGCATTATTATACTGTGTACGGTTCGTTACAACATACAGAGGTTGGTGGGTAATGCTATTTCCGTGTTCAATGTTAGGCTAAATCAGATGTGGACAGGTATCAGATATCAGATATGCATATTGATCAGTGTTAAAGACGCAATCTGGAATTCATACATCCATTTGTGTACTTTCAAATTAATGATATTGTAGCAACCCTGTTACTGTGTTGTGTGCGAATGCACCCCTGTGATTGGTGGAGGTGGGCGCATGCGTGTTGTTGTTAGGGTTGGGTACCGAAAATCGGTACCGGTAGGTACCGGTTACTTTACATTCGGTATAGTACCGAACCGAATTGCAAAGGAGATTTCGGTGCCTCATTTCGGTACTTTTCTATCTCGCCCCCTGGTGTCCGGTGTCATGCAACAGTCAACTTGTGACTCGTGACGTGACATCGCCTGTTAAATTTCCACTCAGTGCGTGTCGTGGTAGTGAGCTGAGCAGTTGTGTATCATCATATTATCGAATTTCGCTAGCTAGCCTAGCTACGAGGTCACCGAGAAGACCTCACAACAAAAGCTCCAACAAAATTGTCTCCTACAGGCTGTCTACTGCGCTAGATAAAGCAGGGGATGACGCCATTTCTGTGGCTCCAGCTGCAACACAGCGAGGGCTGCGTTCGTAAATTCGCTCCGAGAGCGACGGAGCGCACACTGGGCTCAACGTCATAAAGCGACCGAGTAATTTGATTGGACAAGAGGCGTTCTACGAGTGCTGGTCGGATTTCCTGAGCGTATTTACGAACGCACCCCCAAACACTTCAGACAGTAGTCAGGATTCAGGAAAGGTGAACACACACACACAATCGCGTTTGTGACCACCGTCGCAATTCACCTGTGTTTATCTGAATCATCCCTCTCTCTTGGACGTGACAGTCCTTGAAATGAATGCCAAATGGCCTAATGATCATTTATTACTCGATTCGCTCTCAGTGTTGTCTTGCATACGCAGCTCTCCGCGGACAATCATCGGTATATCTTCTTGTAAGTGCTACAATAACATCCACGGAAATATCAAACAGAACTAAACTATAATCGAAACAAGCCAGTGGTATTATATATAGTCAGTTATAGGCCTAGATGACGAGCAAACAATATTTGTTTACTTTATGTTTATAAATCTGTGCCATTACTAATGGCATTAGACAATTATGTCAAAACAAAAAAAAAGTCAAAATGACAATAAAAAAGTCAAGAGAGGTGTCGTATTTTGCCAGAGAAGGCAAATATGCTGATCTTTTTGCAAAATAATTGCTGAGGTGGGAGTTTTATTTTTATTTGAGTGTATATTTCACTGTAATATTATATATATGTATATTGTGCCTCAGTCAGCAGGAGTTTTATTTTCATTTATTTTAATTTGAGTGTATATTTAACTAATATACGTATATTGTGCCTCAGCAATAAAAAAGTGAAAAGCTGTTTAATTTTGTTGACCGTGTTATTATTATATATATATATATTATGTCATTTTTAAAAATCAAAAGTACCGAATTAAGTACCGTTTCGGTACCGGTACCGTTTTTAAAGTATCGGTTAGGTACCGGTACCGGATAAAACCCAAACGATACCCAACCCTAGTTGTTGTTGTGTTGAGACGGTGGAGAGAGGAAGAACTCCGGTGAATGGAGAAAGTTGGTATGCGAGTTAAACAATTAAACAATCAGTTACAAGAGAGAAGCTATGTGTTGTTATTCCACCACTGTCCAAGTTGGGACGTTACATTGGTGTCAGAAGTAAAAAAAAAAAAAAACGAAAAAAGAAGAAAAAAACGACCGTTCGTCACCCTTCGTTGGTCAGTGTAGTTTAGCTAGCTAGCCGCTACAGCCGCGGATAATGGCCATGCAGCGGGACGGGACCGGGACGCGTCCGAAAGTGAAGGAGGAGAAGTATGGAGAGAAGGAGGGAGGTGATTATGCTTCGAGGCTGGCGGAGGAAGGTGGGAGTGCTTCAGCACACAAGGCTCACTTGAGGGACACAGTCAGGAGATTAGCTGCCGATGCAGGACTGGGCTCGTCCTCCAGCGCAGCGACGCACAGCAGAGACTATGTACACAAAGATGGCGGCCCCCGCGGGAATCATGTCCCCAAAACACCAAAATACTCTGGTAAGGCAGACTGGGAGGCTTTCCGTGCCCAATTTGAACTATTAGCGCGGGCGGCGGGCTGGTCTGAGGACAATAAAGCTCTACAGCTGGCTCTATGCCTCACAGATGAAGCATTAGCATGCTTGCTACTACTTAGCCCAGATGAGAGAGGGGACTATTGGGCTTTAGTTGGCGCTCTGCAGAGGCGGTTTGGACAATGTGAACAGCCTGGTGTCCTGCGCTCTGAACTGTGTAGCAGGCGCAGGCAGCCCGGGGAGCCACTCCGGGCGTTAGCCAATGACATTGAGACCCTGTCAAGGAGAGCCTATGCCCACATGCCCCCCGGGGTGCAGAGTGAGCTCGCCAGAGACCAGTTTATCCAGGCTATAAATCCAAGGGAGCTGCGCATCCAGACCCAACTGGCACACCCCCGCACGCTACAAGAGGCACTCGAGCTGGCGTTGGAAAGAGAGATCGTGGGAGCTGGGACAGCAGAGAGCAGTCTGGCGGTCAGCAGCCCTGTTGTGAGAACCGCAGTTGATAACAGCCTAACCCAGGAGAGGCCTGCGTGGGCGACAGAGCTGACAGAACTGATCCGGGCTGTGTCGCTGCAATCATCACGCAGTGACACACGCCCGCGCAATCGAAATGACTGGGGTGACATGCGGCCTCGCCAGGGCCCTTTTGTCTGTTGGGAGTGTGGCCAAGCTGGCCATATCCGC
Organism: Nansenia antarctica; assembly: GCF_963989245.1. Taxonomy (NCBI): domain Eukaryota; kingdom Metazoa; phylum Chordata; class Actinopteri; order Argentiniformes; family Microstomatidae; genus Nansenia; species Nansenia antarctica. The sequence goes on from NC_137689.1 coordinate 53,800,405, forward strand.
AGGCGGTGCCCCAAGCTCGCTGGTGACCAGGGAAACGCCCCGGGGTCTGTATAGATGGGACGATACAGACCCCTGGCGCCGCATCCCATGCTGCCCCACCTCTGACAGGAGCCCAGCAGCACAGACGGGGGAGTGGGGCTCCACTCCCCCCAGAAGCGAATGACACCGCGGAGTCCGCGAGGGTGGTAGGGTGGACTCATGCTGGGGATTTTTGTCATGTCCACATCACCCTGGCTGGGACTCCCTGTACGGCCCTTGTGGACACCGGCTCCACTGCAACACTGATGAGGCCCGACGTCGTTCCAGTGGGGACACAATTGGAGCCAACTGCTGTGCAGCTGCGAACAGTAACAGGTGAATTAGCCCCTATGCGGGGGAGAGGGAGGGTGGCTATAAATGTGGGAGGTCTGTCAGTGACATTTAGTGTATGGGTGGCAGATGTGCAGGACCCCTGTATACTGGGTCTGGACTTCCTACGGTTTGCTTGCTGTGTGCTGGACCTGGGGAAGGACACACTGAGCTTCCCTGGGGGCCCCACTGTTAAAATGATATCCCCCTCGCTGGTCCCGAGACCACAACCACTGTCCGTGAAAGCCACAGACACGCAATGTTATGGGTCCGACCCCTCGGCTGAGGACAATGGCGCCCCACTCTCCCGCCCAAACCCCCCACCCCCCCCTTCACCCATCCCCTCGATGTTTGGTAGCCCATCGGTTGAGCCCCACACCCCCACTGGTGGACAGTCTCCATCTCCGGCAACACTTCCCTCTACAGGTTTGGGCCCCCTTCCCCCGACCCAGCCGTCCACAACGGAAGAGGTGGATAGACTGTCGGCAGTGAGAGAAATATGGAAATGTAACTGTGACACGCTGGAGCCCTGGCAACAAGAAGAGCTATGGCAGGTGTTGTCTGAATTTAAAGACATTTTCGCCCTGACAGAGGAGGAAGTGGGACTGACACATCTGGTGCAGCATGAGATAGACACCGGGGATGCTCGGCCCATCAAGATGCGTCCCCGCCGTCTTCCCATGGCATATCAGGCGGCTGCCGACAGTGCGATTGAGGAGATGCTGAGGGCAGGCATCATTGAACCCTCTGACAGTCCCTGGGCTTCGGGGGTTGTAATGGTCAACAAAAAAAAGAGCCAGAAAATGAGATTCTGTGTGGATTACAGACCGCTGAACAGCGTGACCAGGAAAGACTCGTATCCACTGCCCCGCATCGACGAGTCACTGGACATGGTGTCCGGCTCATCCTGGTTCTCCTCACTAGACCTGCGCAGTGGCTATTGGCAGGTGCCCCTTAGCCCCGAGGCCAGGCCGAAGACCGCCTTCTGTACGGGCAGGGGGTTGTGGCAGTTCCGTGTCCTCAGCTTTGGCCTATGCAATGCCCCTGCCACGTTCGAAAGGCTGATGGAAGAGGTGCTGCTTGGCATCCCCCGCCAAGAATGCCTGGTCTACCTGGATGACATTCTGGCTCATGGGAGCTCCTTCCAGGCGACCTTGGGGACCCTGAGGCAGATACTGCAGAGGATAGCAGCGGCGGGTCTGAAGCTCCACCCTGACAAATGTTGCTTCATGAGGAGAGAAGTGGAGTTTTTGGGGCACAAGCTGGGGGCAGAAGGCATCAGCACAACGGATGAGAAGGTGCATGCAGTACAAGACTGGCCCACCCCCACTACCCAGCGAGAGCTAAAAAGCTTTCTGGGTTTGGCCTCATACTACAGAAGGTTTGTGCGAGGCTTCTCCTGCCTAGCCGCCCCCCTGTATCGCCTGCAGCAGAAGGACAGGGATTTCATCTGGACGCCGGAGTGTGAACAGGCCTTCAACTCTCTCAAGAAGGCGTTGACAGAGTCCCCCACTCTCACTCCCCCGAACCCCAACCTGCCATTTGTCCTGGACACGGACGCCAGCGACGTTGGCACAGGTGCGGTGCTGAGTCAGGTGGGGCCGGAGGGGGAGAGAGTTGTGGCGTATTTCAGCAAAACGTTCAACAAGGCAGAGCGCCGCTACTGCGTCACACGTAGAGAGCTTCTGGCCATTGTGATGGCAATAAGCCACTTCCGATATTACCTCTGTGGCCTGCCCTTCACTGTCAGGACCGACCACTCAGCTCTCCAGTGGTTGATGTCCTTCAAGGAACCGGAGGGGCAGATCGCCCGCTGGCTGGAACAGCTGGCGTCCTACGACGTCACAGTGGTGTACAGGGCCGGCGCTCGCCACGCCAATGCCGATGCTCTCTCCCGACGCCCCTGTGCGCCAGCCGGGTGTCGCTACTGCGAGCGCAGAGAGGCACGTGAGAGAGAGCTCCGGGAAGAGGAGGGGATATGTCCCATGCACGAGGGGAGTGAGCCGGTCTGCAGAGAGATGCAGGTTATCGGCTCAGCGGAGTGGAGAGCACAGCAGGAGCAGGATACCGATTTACAACCCGTGCTGCAGTGGGTGGAGTCTGGACAGAAACCACCGTGGCCTGAGGTAGCAGGGAGCTCACCTGCAACTAAGGGACTGTATGCAAAGTTTGAGACCCTGCGTGTGAGTGAGGGGGTGCTGCAAAGAGCCTGGAAAGAGCCAGCTACAGGAGAGAGCAAGTGGCAGGTGGTGGTCCCCCGAGCGCTGAGAGAGGCCGTGTTCCGAACCTCTCATGGAACCACAGGGGCTGGACATTTTGGAGTCTCCAAGACCCTTCGTCGCCTCCGGCAAGGGTTTTACTGGGGGCAGTTCCAAAGGGATGTTGAAGACTTTTGTCGCCGCTGTGACCTCTGTGCTGCGCACAAGGGTCCTCCGGATCAGTCCCACGCGCTGCTCCAGCAGCTGGCGGTGGGCGCTCCCATGGAGAGAGTAGCAGTGGATGTCATGGGCCCCTTTCCCCGCACGGACAAGGGCAATCGTTTTGTCCTGGTGGCCATGGACTATTTTACAAAATGGCCAGAGGCATACGCGTTGCCCAACCAAGAGGCAGAGACTGTGGCAGATGTTCTAGTAGAGGGCATGTTTGCCAGGTTTGGAGCAGCAGAGACCATCCACAGCGATCAAGGGAGGAACTTCGAGTCGCGGGTGTTCGCTGCTATGTGTGAGCGTCTGGGCATGCACAAGACCCGGACCACACCCTTACATCCCCAGAGCGATGGACTCGTGGAAAGGTTCAATAGGACCTTAGCACAGCAGCTCGCCATCCTCACCGCAGAACACCAGCGTGACTGGGACATGCATATTCCCCTCGTCCTCATGGCCTACAGATCTGCTGTGCAGGACTCCACCTCCTGCACACCTGCCCTGCTCATGTTGGGGAGAGAACTACGGACGCCGGCAGAGATGGCTTTTGGCAAATCCCCGGACACTCCGACTGTTCCCCCGGGGCGGGAGTACGCCAGAAGACTCCAAGACAGGATGGAGTCAGCTCACAGCTTTGCTCGCAATCAGCTGGAGAAAGCGGGTATGAGACAGAGGAGGAATTATGACGTGAGGGCCAAAGGAAAGCACTTCCAGGCTGGGGACCTGGTGTGGGTGTATAGTCCACGGAGAAAGAGGGGCCGATGCCCTAAGTTGGACTGTCACTGGGTGGGGCCCTGTAAGGTACTGGAGAGGGTGGGGGAGGTAGTGTACAGGGTCCAGCTACCACCCAGGGGAAGACGGGTGGTACTTCACAGAGACAGGTTAGCTCCATACAGAGGGGACTCTCTTCCCCCTCAGCATCCTGATCCACCGACACCCTCCCAGAGAGACAGGGACACTAATGACACGCACAGGCCAAGGAGAACGGGCCTTAGAACAGCAGTGGGCAGGAGCCCCAGTACCCCTGAACCCAATTCCCCAGATTCACTGCCTATGTCCCCCATTGATACCCCCCTCATTGATACCCCCCATTTCCCCTATTCACCACCCCAAGTCCCTGCCATGCAGCAGGGTAGTCCCACTCAACGGGCGGAGCCGCCTTTGTCACTACCAGGACAACGACCTCCGAGACTGAGACGGGCCCCGGGTCACCTCAGAGACTTTGTTTAGCCCTCGGGGCGAGGGCCTTTGTAAGGGGGGAGCAGTGTAGCAACCCTGTTACTGTGTTGTGTGCGAATGCACCCCTGTGATTGGTGGAGGTGGGCGCATGCGTGTTGTTGTTGTGTTGAGACGGTGGAGAGAGGAAGAACTCCGGTGAATGGAGAAAGTTGGTATGCGAGTTAAACAATTAAACAATCAGTTACAAGAGAGAAGCTATGTGTTGTTATTCCACCACTGTCCAAGTTGGGACGTTACAATATATAGACATTGCTTCTTGAAGTACATCATTTATAATATATAAGCGTATTTTAGTCCATTGTCTGTAAACAATGTAATTGTAAAGAAACACTGTATAGCTTCAAAATATGGTTAATACGATCATTTTGATTTCATGGATGGTCAGTTCTTGCATCCACAGCGAATTTGAGAGTGGTTACATTTCTCCAGCGTGGCAGTGTGAACACTTTCTTGTTTTTTAAATCCCAGATTGCCCCTTTGGCTAGTGTGGACCTCAGGAGAAATGTATGATACACGTAACCAATGATCAAGAGTTCACACACATAGAAAATCAAACCACTCACAGTAAAATCCCTCGGTACCAAACACGATTAAATCAAAGAGTTGCTACTAGATTTGTGTATAATTTCAGTCACTAAAATTCGAGCTCACAGGCCAAAAACAGTTAATAGACAGAAATGTGGTATATCCATGAATCACATATTGCCCGTTGTTAAGTCAAGTGGTTCTGTGATAGTTACAACGTCCGCCCAATGAAATCCATCTGGCTGTCTGGATAAACCCATCTGCTGACTCCACAGCCACCGACCACGTTTCAGGGAACAGAGAACAGGGGTGACAGCAGCTGATGAAACTGGGAACAAGTCGCCAACGAATCAAAATGTTTTGACATTTATACTGAAAATGTTTAATTAATTTCAGCGCAGTTGAAAATCAATGACACACTCACTAGCCAAGCCAAAACATTGCAATGCAATTGATTTGGTGAGTCATCGCCACTACTCAAATAGGTAGTAGTATGGATTACTCACCGAATCCATTGCGTTGCAGTTGGCGACTTGTTCCCGGTTTCACCAGCTGCTGTCACAGGGGATGAACTCAGAATGACCCCGCTGTAAGGTACGTACAATAATTACACCTCCTCAGCCACTGATAGGCCACATTAAGATAGTGAGAAAGAGCTTAGTCCTCTACTCTTTCACAAGCAGCAGTCTATGATTAGCACATTTATGATCTCTGCCTTTTATTATTGTTTGGGTGGCCCCCTGTGTGGATAACCTGATTTAATTCTATTTTGAAGCTGGGAGAAGCAGAGGAGCGCTAAGCTGCTCAGAACATTGGCAGCACTTTGGAATTTGAGGATGAGGATGAGGACACTGTGCAATCTGAGATTGGTACATCTGAAACTGAATTAAGCTATTGACTCTTGAAGAATATGCCTGGTGAAAAAGTTCCCAAGTAGGGCAAGGTCATTTTTCAGTTTCTCACAGATTATGAAAGTGCAGATTGTGAACTTTCAAATGATGTGTCATACAATGTGTCATACAATGAGATCTGTTAGATTATTTGGACTATTTAATAGTTGAAGAATATATGCATGTTGAATGTTCAAACCTCAAACCAAATACTGGAGAAAATCACTCTGAAGCCTTTGTTTGCAATGACAGCTTCAAGGCGCTTCCTGTATGAATAAACTAATCTCTCACAATGATCAGGTAGAATTTTGGCCCATTCTTCAACACAGACCATCTTTAAATCTTGAGGATTCCAGGGGGGTCTGCTGGTGAATCTTGATCTTCAGTTCCTTCCACAAATGTTCTATTGGATTTAAGTCTAGCGATTGACTAGAGTCTCCTTTGCAGTGTTTTGGATTGTTGTCCTGCTGGAAGATCCACCCCTGTCTCATACTCATCATCCTGATGGATGGCAACGGATTCTTCTCAAGAATTTCCCGGTAAATGGCTCCATTCCTCTTCCCTTCGATAATTTGGTTTCCACCAGTTCCATGTGAAGAGAAACAGCCGACAGTAGTCTCACGAGACTTATCAAATTAAGCCTGGATTTTCCTTTAGTGACATTGACCCTTCAGATTGGCCCTTTAAGCAAGCAATCTGTCAATAAAAGAACAATTCCTCCTTCTGTCTCTCCCCAAGTCAGACATTTGTGTTGGTAAATTCTTTAACTAACCACTAACATGCACACAATTACACCCACACACAGCACTGCCTGACTCCACAAGGATTACTCCTTGGTCGGACGTCTTTTTGCACAACCAGTCTGCTTGTTCCAAGGTAACACCCAAGGGCTCTGTGAATGTCTGTAGCGGAATGCTACTCAGTTACAGAATAATAAGAATAACTGGCATAGTTGTATTTAGTTACAGTAAAAAATATGCTCAACCTAGATCAGTTCGAGAGCAAGGTAACACTGGTGTCCCTGACCCAAAGACCTCCTTTAAGACTCCATAATCTGTTTTAGAGATTATGTTTGTTTTAGTTTAAAGGGGAAAATGAGAAAGTGAGAGGGTGAGGCCAATGGGAGCTCACTGTCATGGTCCAGTAGGTTTGGATGTGCTGCCCAATGTTGCAGTGCACACAGTCCAATAGAGGTGGTACTGTATATTAATAATATTCCCCATGGCTGCATTTTTTGGGAGATACAGTCTGGAGCAATACAGAGCATATAGTTTCTTGCTATAGAGAGATGTCATGTCATTGCATGGTACAGTATGTATTCATATTCCTGCATTTTATCTGTTCTACAACTGTGAAGCACTTTGGTTCAGCCACTGCTGTATGTAAACGTGCTATACAAATAAAGCTGACTTGACTTGACTTCATTAAAGAGTATATAGTCTATTTTAGCAAAACTTCCTAAATGCAATGTTTCTTAATTATTTCTCTCACATCGGACACATGAGATATATAGTATGGAAAAAAAGAAAGCCGTACCAGCAACTGAAATTAAGTCATGACAGGCAGTCATTTATTCAGAAGGGGGGTTAAAAAGTGTGTCTTTTTACGCAGAACTATAAACTGGGAGAGCCCCTGCGTAGGCTACGGCGTAGCCGCGCGTAAATTCGACGCAGAAGTATAAATTGGGCTTTAGGACAGTACCATGGACAATGGCTTTCTCAACTTTTGCAAAGGGCAAACACACTCTCTCTCTACAGTCTATTAGCATATTGAGAGCAGCTGCCAACATGGTTTTATTCTGATATTGAGAAACTATTTGTGACTGGTTGCATAAGCCATTATGTAATCAAATGGTTTTGTTTGTTTATTGTCCCCACGTCTTTCGCCCCCTTTATCCAATGACTAAGGCCTACAAACAGAGCAGCACTATCTGCATTATTCTGTCCACAATACATGTGAATCTCTGCAGTATTAATGTGTGTAACTACTCAGTTAAAGCCCATGAACTCCTCTGTCCTCTGTGTTATATTTGGATGCCGTCCAAACAGGCGCCTCTGTTTGGAAAACCGAATAAATAAATAAAAAGGAGAGAAGTAAATAGACTACCCAACTCAGAGGACAATGAAAAGCAGAGTAAACTCATTCTGCAAACACTGCTTTGGTTGGAACTCTGAATTTGTCAGAGGAGCAGACGAATGAATGTCTGTCTACAACCGTGGAACGCGAACAGACACAAGAAGAAGATGCATGTTTTATGTTCTGTTCGCTTTTTTCATGGTGCAGTATGTGTAGGTATGGTGCAGTGTGTGTGTGTGTGTGTGTGTGTGTGTGTGTGTGTGTGTGTGTGTGTGTGTGTGTGTGCGCGTGTGTGTGTGTGTGTGTGTGTGTGTGTGTGTGTGTCTGTGTCTGTGTCTGTGTCTCTGTGTGCATGTGTCTGTGTGTGCATGTCTGCATGCCTGCATAGGGTGGGAAAAATGGATGTTGACGGCAGACAGCTTTTGTATTCCAGTCAGGCAGCCTTCAGTGGGGGGCTTGGAGCTTGCGCCCGCCAATGCAGTAATGCATTTGTAGGAGAAGCATCTGTCATAGTGATACATCTCACCGTGACCCCGACCGGTGAACAACAGCTCCGCGCTATGCCATGATCCGCCCACACCCCACTCCCTCCCGAGTCCCCACCCCCCACTCACCCAATCACAATCCAGCGGTTTCTGGCGGAGACTTCATGAAGGCCAATATTGGAGGCATCAGTCTTGGAGCCGGAGACAAGGGGCTCTGCCACATCAGATATTTGTTTTAAGGAACATATTGACTTCAGCGGAGCAGATGTACAGTAGGCTGCTATGGTTACCACGTCCTAAAATAAGGCCCAGTCACCCAGATTTGTCAATATGAAGCTGCAGTGTGCACAGACAGTCCCTGCAGTTTTTCCTTCCAATGTTTATTTTTACAATTTTAAATGTATCAACCTTGTCTTTTTATTCAAGATCTTTGACTCTTCTTATTCTCTATTCATACTGTGTTCAAGTTCTTCTGTGTACGCTAGCTCAGTGAGCTACGCAAATGTTTATACACCCATTGAATCTGTATCCTTTTGACTTTTTGCTTTTAGCATAATTGCTAAGCCTCACCCTTTAGCTCCCACCGACTAGCCTAGCCGTGTGCCCCTAGCGGTCTTACACATCAGCATAAGCCTCATTATAAGGCTCATTACACATGTTAGGGGGACTGCAGTAGAAACACACCTTGCTTTGATGATACAGAGAGGGCAAAGGCACACACACACACACACACACACACGCAACTATTTGCAGATAAGAATTACACATTGATTTGTCGGCATTTATCTGCCCAACATTTTTTTGAATTGCTCCGCAGAGCAAAATATGATGATGTGCCATATTTTGCACTTCATCGCTTTTTTAATTGGAATGAAAACTACAGTTTAATTAACGATTGACAAAAAGGAAATTAGTTTTATTGATTTGTTTACAGCGTAGGGAGAAGAGATGTCAACCCCCACACCCAACTTTTGAGAGAAGGTAGGCGTAACGTTTTGTTTATTCATGTTTATTCATGTTAACAGCTTTATCAGATATAATGTGACGGCAGCTTGTGAAACCTGGAACTTGTCGGCAACCAATCAAATTGTTCAGACTTTTATTACGAAAAATTCAAATATATTTTATCGTTGTTGAAAATCAATGACACACTCGCTAATCAAGCCAAAATATTGCAATGCAGTGGATTCGGTGAGTAATCCCCACTACTACTACTAGTTAACTATAACACACACTCACAAAACAAGCTGTGTTAGTTGACTAGCGAGTGTGTCAACTATTGAGTGATTTTCAACAGCGTTGACATTTATTTATTTTTTTAAATATTTGTTTTCAGCTTCCGACTTGTTCCCGGTTTCACCAGCTGCTGTCACTAATGATGAACTAAGCTTTTAACCCTTAGATACCCGTACCCAGTTGTCCTTGAGAATGAATGTGATTAGGCCCAAGGACACCCCAAATAACACAGGGAAAAAATATCTAAATTTCAACACTCATATAAAGAGTTTTACAATATTACCTATTGTTTTCATTCAGCTTTTGAGCCACACAATGTACATTTACATTTACAAGACAATGGTTTGCTTTTGTGAATTGATCGTGTACATACATTTTACCAGGTAGTCATGTGCAAAATTGGGCATTAAAGGGGTTAAAGCCAGGGGTAGCTTGAGGAAGGAAATCAATGTCACAAAACTAGCTAACAAAAACTAAATGTCACAAAACTAGCTGACTAACTAACTAACTAGCTATCCTTTTTTTTGTACATTGCCAGTTTCACTGCATATGTAATTTACATACAATACATAATACGCTGCACTAAAATAAAGGGTAATTCTGCTGAGCCCTCAAGGCAGTGACACTACAGGGAGGGTGAGAAGAGAGACGGTTGTCAGGCAAAGAAGAGGACACCTATAGTATTTGCTTTTACCTCACTCTCCCCTATCCCCAAACCTCCCTTCTCTCTCTCTCTCTCTCTCTCTCTCTCTCTCTCTCTCTCTCTCTCTCTCTCTCTCTCTGGTGGAGCAGGTACAGGTCTTTAAGGACCAGGGCACAGAAATAGATAGCTTTCTGTCTTTCTCTCAGCACGCCAACAGAGTTTGTAAGAAGGCCCAGCAGCATCTGCTCCCGGTAAGGAAGCTGATAAGTTTTAACACCAGCAATGACATTTTTAACAGCTGGCTACAAATCTCTCATTGAGTCCATGCTCATTACATGCTAGTATAATTCCCTCTCAGTGAAAGGCAGCGCAAAACGTTAAAGGATCATCGACCAACCAAGCAAAATAACCGGTACCACTCAGCCACAACTATCTGAACTCTCTACACACAGTCAGTTAGACAGAGGGCCACACTCATCACACAGGACCCCTCACACCCCCTGCACAACTCTTTCCAGCTACTCTCATCAGGGGAGCCGTGTTATTG
>NC_137689.1:53813316-53845816 GCF_963989245.1 Nansenia antarctica
GAAAATACTGTTGTATTGAGAGAGTGAAAGGCCAGGGTCAGTCTCTAGAATTGGTCAGGCCATTGATAATCATTCGCTAACATAATAGGCTGTGTTCCTGGAAAAGTACCAGGAGCACGGCCCTGCGTATTCAGTCCTCAGCAAACAAGGTCACTGTGGCTGTGTGTGGACACAGATTGGCTGAATTATTAAATAGACTCCAGCTCCCCACTGCATCTGTTCATGTGGCTCTGCTTTTCATGGGAAAGGACAATACAGAAGGGATGAGGAGTGAAAAGAAAGAATATCTTGAGACGTGGTGGGCACCATCATTATTCACGTTGTTGAAAACCTGATCACCTTGTGTTAACTAATCAGGTGGCATAACTTGATTGTGTGTGGTGTTGAGATTTGGTACTTGAAAAAAGTAATCTATTACATATTACTTGTTACATAAAGTAAAGTAAGTCATTCTATTACTTTTGTCTTACACTGTCCATTCAGTACAGAGCTCCACGACAAACCTACCTGTATCAGATGACCGAAGGTGGAGATTTTTCTTTAGTACTTTCCTCTAGAAGTTGTTGTCATGGTTTGATCGAGTTTGTTTGACTTACATGTGTCTTTGTTGATAAGTAATCTCTTTGATGTTATGCCTTTTATGTCAATGCCTTATGACAGCTGCTATCTTTCTTAGATTTTCAGCTTTAAGACAACAGGAAACTAGTTACTACAGCATGGATTCCGTTAGCAGGAGACAATACTTTTGTACTCCGGTACAGATATGATTCTGAAAAACTTCCTTCAAAAAGTAACTGTAGTAATATTACAATATTTGAACACAGTAAGTTGATACTCACTATGCTACTCATAAAGGTAATATATTACTGTAATGCGTTACTTTTGTAACTCCCCTAAAGCTGGTGATTCATTCAATTAAAAAATAAAATTCAATGATATTGCCCAGTAAAAAAACATTGCACTCCAAGACATAAAATATGTAGTTTTAGACATAATTAATATTATTAATAATAATAATAATAATAATAAGACATGCATACATTGTGATTTATTATGAGATACAGTATGACAAAAACATTATGGCTCAAGAAGCAGCACCACAACCAGGTAAAGAAAACAAATAAATAAAAATGTTGCTGTTTTTTCAGTTTGGTCTCCATCTTTACTTTGTCCTTTCTGAGTGGATGGTGCATGTTTTCCACTTCAGCCAGATAATTGCTTGTTCAATGGTAATTACATCACTTAACGTGTCTTAAAGAGACATCACCCTACAGTGTGCCAAGCTTAATTAAAAGCCTTGGCCTCGACCAAGCCAAATCCTAATCAATTACCGAATCAATAAAATGTTTTGATTAATTTGACATGCAGCATGCTGCGCCAGCACCTTGTCTCTGCTGTCTAGCGCCTTCTTTCTCCAGCGTTTCTCTTTTTTAATTGTGGTCCAATCATTGATTACCTAATCAATCTCCACCAAGAATCAGCCATTGCAATTTGTTCTTAAAGCAAGACATGCATCATGTGTCAAAATCACTTGTTTACTCTTAAGGTGAATCTGTAAAGAGGTCAAGTGACGTTAATAATAACAACATACTTGTAACACCAATGTTCTTTGGGACATTGTTTTTCTGTTTCTATTTTCCTATTATTGTACATATAATTATCTGCTCTCCTTTACACTCTAGTTTGCTACAAACGCAACATTTCTAGTGTTCCTTTGTTTTGCAGACAGTCATGAGAACACAAACACTGCAAATGAAAATGGAAAACAACAATTGGCACGGTCCCCAGAAGCAAAGTGCTATTCCAAAAACATTAGTGTCATTCACTCCAGGTCCTGGAGGATTGCGGTGTGTGCATGGTTTTGTACGAGCCCATCACTTCCACACCTGATTTAGCCTATCAGGACCTAAATGATTAGTTGCCTAGAAGAATCAGGTGTTACGATTCCCAGGTCTAAGAAAAAAGCCAGCAACACACCCTTGCATCAACCATCCAGGAACATGAGTCAAGAACCTAGCAAGCTGGGCTAGTCTCCAGTTGTGCAGAGCAGATCACTCATCTCAGGACCCCCTTTCAGGGGATAATTCGAACATGGGTAGACCCTCTTCAAAAGCTCACAAAAAGCTCAAAAAAGCAAAAGACGACAGAAAAGCCCTTGTTTTAGTTGAGCCATAGCTTCTTCATGCCTTTCTCCTGCACCAGGAGAATGGGTGTGTTTAACATGCTCGCTGGTCCCAGCCGCAATCATGATTGGGTGAAAATAAATCTCACCTCTCCTTCAAGACAGATAGTCCAGAAATAAATATGTAATTCCTAAAATGTTCTCATGGGCATATCCATGTCTGCAATTATTGCCATATTAAAAAATAAGTGCTTACAATATTGTTGCACGACTTGTAATGGCACATTTAAGATAAAGATAAGAAAATTGCAAGGACTACACACACTATTCCAAATACATTCTAAGGTCATAAGTTGGCATTTCTAATGTGTTTAATCAGTCAATCATGTGCACAGATCCCTGTGTTTCATGTGTGTATGAATGCCTTGTGTATATATATGTGTAACCCCTGCCATATGGGCGGGGCCTGAGTTCTATTTTAAATAAGTGGCGGTATTACCTGTAATAATAAACTATTCAAATTATGACGATCGGTGCCTCCATTAACTATGTGGAAGTATTTTAAATAGGACTTCCTTATTAACCCTTTTAATGTATTTATGTTTTAATTTAGCTGATGCTTTTATCCAAAACGACTTACATTGCAGTGAGTGCATACTGTACATGTTTCATTATACATGCTCACAGTGGGAATGGAATGCAAAGCTAGTACTCTATGGTTTAGGTTCTGTTGAGTGATGAGGACTCAGATAAGACCAATTCAAAGTCTGTCTTGGCCCCAATGGAGTGTGTGTGTGTGTGTGTGTGTGTGTGTGTGTGTGTGTGCGTGTGTGTGCGTGCGTGTGTGTGTGTGTGTGTGTGTCTGTGTGTGTGTGTGTGTGTGTGTGTGTGTGTGTCTGTGTGTGTGTGTGTGTGTGTGTGTGTGTGTGTGTGTGTGTGTGTGTGTATGGTTTACAACAGGAACAAAAGGTGTGACCAACCCTATGTTCTCTACATTGGGCCTTGACAATTCTCAACTGAATAGGTGACACCATTATGTTAAAATCCATCGCACAGGCGTCTCAAAGGCGATCAATAAGGTCATGTGTGCCCTTTAGGAATTAAGGCCCGGGTACATCACCACTAGCAGAGTTTACCCTGGGTTGAGGTGTGATTAGGGTATGTAGGGGGTCAGAAGAGGCCCTGTCTAGCTTACCCCTGAAAGAGCTTCTAACAATGTCAAACTACCAATCTCCTGATTGGTGTCCATCAGGACTTGTCTGTTTCTCAGGCCTAGGAGTTAGGGTTGTGTTTCAGTAGGTGAGCAGCTGATATCAGTCAAATGCTTTAGATGACTGTGTTTGCAGGTGTAAATCAATTCAACAGAATTGAAATGCGAAAAAATAATAATAGGATTATTATAAAAGAAAATTATAACTTTTTATTACTGTATACAGTGTTTCATCAGCACCAAAGCACTCATCTGTCAGTATGCTTCTGTGCAAATACAGTGCTTGATAAGGTGATTTGAACAGGAGTAAGATATGGAAACATCACCAAATTGCTAGATAGAAATATATTTACACTGTTCAAAGAAACAGCTCCAAGCCACAAAATGCATAGAATAAGTGAATCACGTGCAGATAATGCAGAGCATGATGCCAAGCAAAGAAGTACAAAAAGACTTCAAAAAAATAATATATTTCTTACTAATATTTCACTTTCATTACAACATGTACAGTTGATTTTGAAAATATTCCCAGTGAAACTCAATAGCCTACAAGTTACAAGAAACATCAAGGTAGGTACACTGGAATACTATCTCAAAGGTGTAATTTCAATAATGCACCTGAATGTTTTTGCATGAAGCACCCATCCGTATACTGCACATGCATCATCAGTCGGTGCAGGTTAAATTATGTACAGCCTGGCAGGTCCAGAGGCAAGAGTAGTGAAAAAAGGAATGGGTACATGATCAATATTTCAGAATTTGCTTCAATCAGTATTGCCGGTTATGCCTTGGGTCCGCATTGCAGGTTCTATGAGTTACTGCAGATTTGCTTCACTGTTTGTGAAACAAGGAGCTTTGCACAAAATAAGGTTAGGTGTATGAGATACACACTGTACATCGGGAAGCCTTGATCATTTTAATGTGACGGGTAGGTCCCCTTCTGGGCTTGTCCCTCAGCGGTTACAGTGGTAACTGTGGATGATGATCAGAGGCCTATGTTGAGGCAGAAAGAGATGCAATTGGTCTATGTTATGGCAGTAATAGCTAGTTATGACCGTTGAAAACATAAAAGCGTTGAGCACATCAAAACAGATGAGATCACATGTGGAGGCCATGTTTTGTCTTGTCAGTTGTACTTTTTACCTTTGTTCCTCTCTGTCAGAGAGGGGACCAGAGGCAGTCTTTTCTTGTTAGAAGAAGATGCTTCATGAAGGAACCGAGAGTGGCTCATCTCAAGCGGCGAGCGACAGAACCAACATTGAGATTGATTGGACACAGCTCTTTCCCTTACCCTCATTAAAGACGAGCTTGCTGTTCTGTGACTCCCTCTGTATGGGCTTGTGCTGAACACTTTATTAGGAACTGAACACTTTATTAGGAACACTACACTAATACTGGGTAAGGCCTCCCTTTGCCTTCAAAACAGCCTAAATTCAGAGAGATTGTGGAATGGCATTGATTCCACAATCAGTTTTAAGCTGTAAATCTCCTGTTCTACCACATCCCAAAGGTGTTCTATTGGATTCAGATCCGGTGACTAGGAAGGCCACTGAAGAACACTGAACTCATTGTCATGTTCATGAAACTAGTTTGAGACAACTTGTGCTTTGTGATATGGTGCATTATCATGCTGGAATTAGCCATTAGAAGATGGGTACATTGTGACCATATAGGGATGCATACAGTCAGCAACAATACTCAAATAGGTTGTGTTGCATTCAAGCGATGATTGATTTTAACAGGCCCAAAGTGTGCCAAGAAAACATTCCCCACACCACGACAGAAAGAGCACAAGTCGCCGGAGTCCCTCCATTATGCCCTTTGAAGCACAGTCTGTCATTTCTAGGGGCGGCTGTGGCTCAACCAGTAGAGCCGAGTGTGTGCATATTCCTCTCACTCCCCTATGTGAGTGTGTGTTTATAATTGCACGAGTATTAACCATGTTTCATGACTTTAAAATGATGTGTAGAGCATCACTTATAGAAGCTGGCTTTGAGAGGTTTGTGAAGGCTGTTTCGTTCCTCTACTTGGCAATTCCTCTACTTGAAATTGAAATTGATGTATGAATGAAAATAAATTGCACCCTGCAAGTGTTTTGTGAGTTTAAATTACAGCCCAGACAGGGAAGTTTAATCAGCATTTTCAAATAATGCAATTGACAGCATGAGTCACCTGAGAGGAAGAGGAGAGAGAGGGATGTTTCATGTAGTCGTCAACAGTTTATGGATAGGCCTAAGTTTGATGAGTGAATTTTCTGATGATAGTGTAAGAGAGAATTGGGAGAGTTATTTTGACTCAACACGACTCATCTTTTTTTTTTTATTAACAAAGGGCATACTTTCTTAACTGTTGGTTGAGTTGAGCCAAAACAGCGTCATTTATTGAGGATGACTTTCTTACAACATTTAGAGAATTACAAAAGTACAAAATCACCAACAGCTCTTTCAAAAGCCAGCATGTATGAGAGAATGTTAGAGACATTGTGACAGAAATACCGGTTTTCTTATTTCATTTTCTTTCAGTTTGTAGATTGTTGTCATTCTGAACATTCACCAAAGTTCTGTGTATAAACTTCACTGGGCTGACGATGTACTTGAATGGACAGTCTAATGAAAAATCGCAAAAAAAACTATTTCGATTAAACCAAGTCATTATCTTCAAGTCATTATTATAAAATGTGGTGTATCCTCTTGACAGATGGGTTTTGTAATAGAGGAGATAGCATATGCTGTCTGTACCATCTTGGTCTTTTCAATATTCATGAACGTGAAAACAAACTTAACTGCAAGGACAACTCTGTAATTGAAATTTGTAGCATACCTCTGAAGGTCAGTCAACTAAGCCTCATCATCACATAGATGCATTATGTGCATTGATTCATTATTTAATAATAATAATAATAATAATAATAATAATAATAATATATTTTATTTACTATGTGATACTAGACTAGATCTTTACAACGCTATATCCAATGTTGTTTGCCCACACTAATGGTTATTGCCGTTATCTATAGACTAGAGTAGACTGGACTGGACTGGACTAGACTAGACTGAACTAGACTGGACTCACGTTGCATGTTCTCCCTAAAACCTGGCAGGTCTGGTCTTTACTTCTACAGTATGTGCTGGCCATGTTAAGACAGACAGTGGGCGGATGGATGGACTGCAGTCAAGTGAGTCGTAACATTGGCTTTTTTTAGATGACATGGCAAAGTGCGTACCTCAAGACATATTGACAGCTCTGCTTCAGGGGGTCAGGCCAGAGCCGCATGTTACTGATGGATAGTCCTGACAGGTATTGACTCCCTCTTTGAAGCCCGGACCCCTGCGAGAGTCTTATCTACAGGCATGATTACCATGTGCTGCCTGTTGACATGTGAGGTATGTCAAGCACTGGAGCATTCTGTTGTCTGATGAGATGACTTCTAAGGACCGTACTGGTGCAGATGGAGCAAAATAATTATCCCTGGGTCCCTGGATGGGAATACAGGACCACATATTATTTGACATTTGGTGAAGATGCAAGTGTTAAGAGAGCAAGCATTTTTTTTTAAATGTAAGTGGGTTTAATCATTTTTTAATTATCTTTCCTTGATGTCATTTGATAAAGGGGATCAATCGGCCATCTGGTGGGTACAGCGCAAAACCTAGTGGCCGCTCATGGTACTGTAGTCATTTTCAGTTGTAGTTCTGCCCAAAAAGACAATTCCCAATGCAATTCCAATGGTGGAGTCGGTATTGTTCCTGGCCAAATGAAGTCGATTCCAGGGTGACTTTGATGTTCTACAATTGCTTAAAATATATACATTCATGCCTTGTTCGGTATAAAAAAAAAAGTAGGCCAGATCGATAATAGAAGCATTTGAGAATGAGCATGGAAACCTTATGAACCATGTTACACTTTGGCACGTTACATCCAGAAATGCCACAACAATTCAACACTAACACTAAAGTACATAAAATCACATTATGTGTGCAGTATATGCCGGTACATTAATTATTATTTTGTACTATTCTCAATAATAGTTGCTATAAGTATAATACATGATCATGAATGCAAAATGACAATATAGGCAATAAACAGTGAATTAATAACAATGATACAAAATGATAGTTATAAATATTTAGGCAACATTCTATTAGTTGGACATGGTTAATCATTACAACTTTGTGCAGTTTAATCATCACTGTCATAATTTATTAACATGAAATGGATAGCCATCAAATTATGCCCTTTGCAAAATCTGAATTTATAGCCCATCACATATCAGTCTCAGTCTCATCATTTTCAAAATCAGTGTCTTTATTGTCATAATTAACTATTGTTTATACATCATAGTCATCATCCAAATCAGTGAATCATCATTACATCATCATTACACTTTTGTAGCACTTGCACTTAACAAGTTGTTGTTGTACAACATTGTATTTGTTATGCACACCTTGAAACTGGAAAAGCCAAATGTGGTGGAACCCCAGAGAAACAGAGACAGAGGCCAGGAGAATATATAATGATTTATTATGGATTATATAAACAAAGAAATAGGCCCTACACTAACTAGTGGAAAAAAATAAACATAATGTGTGATGCAGGCGATAGTTATGGGGTGTGTAATTATACTATGTGTGTGTGCGTGTATGAGGTCAAGGGTGTTGTATTATGTGCTGCGATACTACCCTAGTGAGCAAAGTCCGAGATCCTTTTCGGGCCAGGGAGAGTGATCCATGAGAGAGTAGTCCAGAGGGGAGTCCAGGGGTCGAGCCAGGGAGGGAAATCCAGATGAGAGTAGTCAGAGGGGGTCCATACAGAAAGTTATGTCCAAGCGTTGGATCTCCGTCTGTAGCAGGGTTAAGTAGGCGGCTGTCCAGGTGGTGATTGGGACAGCTGGGCTGAAACGTAATAGCCCACACCTGCTGCAAACAGAGCCAGAGATCCGGCCCACTCAATCCGGCCGGGAGGGGGCGCCAGAACGAGGCTCACGGGGGCGTGTCGGATTAGGAGGCACAACAGTACCCCCTTCCTCAGGGGAGGCACCGGACGACGGACCCAGGGCCCCGGGGTTGGCTCGGTAGAAATCCTCCAATAAGGACGGGTCGGCGAGATAGGACGCAGGCACCCAAGTCCGGTCCTCGGGCCCGTAGCCAACCCAGTCCACTAGGTATTGAAACCCGCGACCCCGGCGGCGGACCTCCAGTAGTTTGTTTACCGTCCATACCGGTTCCCCATCATCCAGGACACGGGGCGGCGGCGGAGCCGGGCTGGGGGAAGACAAAGGGCTGGCGGCCACAGGTTTAAGCTGGGAGACATGGAACACCGGGTGAATTTTGAGGGAGGGAGGAAGGGTCAAACGTACCGCCGTGGGGTTGACGATACGGTCCACGGGATAGGGACCAACGTACCGGGGGTTGAGTTTCCGGGTGGAGGTTTGGGAGGTCTGGAGGGGCAGGTCCCGGGCCAACAGCCAAACCCTCTGACCTGGCTGGTAGTCAGGGGCCGGCACCCTCCGCCGGTTCGCGCTCCGCCGGGCGCGCTCGGTGGCGCGGAGCAACGCCGCCCTGGCGGTCCTCCACACGTTGCGACACCGGCGGAGATGGGCCCTGGTGGTTGGGACCGCCACCTCCAGCTCCTGTTGGGGAAACAGAGGGGGTTGGTAACCCAGGGAACATTCGAATGGGGACATACCAGTGGCGGCGCTCTCCATAGTGTTGAGGGAGTACTCCACCCACGGCAGGTATTTCGCCCAGGAGGAGGGATTGTGGGCGGAGACACATCGGAGAGCGGCTTCCAGAGCCTGGTTGGCCCGCTCGGCCTGCCCATTGGACTGAGGGTGGTACCCGGAGGTGAGACTGGTGGTGGCCCCAATGCCTCTGCAGAAGGCCCGCCAGACCTTGGAGACGAACTGGGGGCCCCGGTCAGAAACCACATCCGAGGGGATCCCGTGGAGGCGTACGACGTGGAGAGTTAGGAGGTCCGCCGTCTCGGCCGCTGTGGGCAGTTTCGGGAGGGGAACGAAGTGGACCGCCTTGGAGAACCGGTCCACGATGGTGAGAATGGTGTCGCACCCCTGGGAGACAGGGAGCCCAGTAACAAAGTCCACGGCGATGTGCGACCACGGTCGGCTGGGCACCGGGAGAGGCTGCAGGAGACCCGCAGGAGGCCGATGGGAGGCCTTACTACGGGCGCACACCGTACAGGCGGCCACAAACTCCCTGGTGTCCCCCCTGAGATTGGGCCACCAGAACCTCCTCCCGATGAATGCCGCCGTCCGCCGCTCGCCGGGGTGGCAAGCGAAGCAGCTGGAGTGGCCCCACTCCAACACCCTGGCTCGGACAGCTGTAGGCACAAACAAACGGTTAGGGGGTCCGGTCCTAGGGTCTGGTTCGGCCCGCTGAGCCTGTCTCACCAAAGCCTCGACGGGCCAGGTTACGAACCCCACCACCCGGGACGGGGACAGGATGGTATCTCGCCCCTCAGCGACACCCGAATCCGCCTTGGGGAACTGGCGGGAGAGAGCATCAGCTTTGACGTTCTTGGAGCCGGGACGGTAGGTAAGGGTGAAGTCGAAACGACTAAAAAAAAGAGCCCAGCGGGCTTGTCGAGAGTTGAGCCTCTTGGCGGACCCAAGGTAAGTGAGGTTCCTATGGTCAGACCACACCAGGAACGGTAGTTTGGCTCCCTCCAGCCAGTGTCTCCACTCCCTCAGGGCCTCGTGAACCGCCAGCAGCTCCTTGTTGCCCACGTCGTAATTTTGGGCCGCGGGTTCGTAGCGCCGAGAGAAGTAGGCGCAAGGGTGTATCTTCTGGTCCTCCCCCGACCGTTGAGAGAGGACCCCCCCGATCCCCGTGTCCGAAGCATCTACCTCTACGATGAACTGTCTCTCGGGGTCGGGGTGGATCAGCACTGGCGCGGAGGAGAACAGGTGTTTTAGTGTGCCGAAAGCGGTCTCAGCAGCGGCGGTCCAGCAGAAGGGCCGTGAGGTGGAGGTAAGCGCAGTGAGCGGCGCTGCGACCTGGCTGAACCCTTTAATGAACCGCCTCACAAATCCCGCGAACCCCAGGAAGCGTCTAAGTTGGGTCCGGTCCGTGGGCTGAGGCCACTCCACAACGGCCTTGACCTTGGCAGGGTCCGCCCGCATCTGTCCGTCCTCCACCACATTACCCAGGTAGGTGACCGAGCTGGTGTGGAAAACGCACTTCTCCCCCTTCACGAATAAGCGGTTCTCCAGGAGCCTCTGCAGGACTAGCCGGACGTGCTGGTGGTGCTCCTCCACGGACCGAGAAAAAATAAGAATGTCGTCAAGGTACACAACAACAAAAATGTTTAACATGTCCCGAAGGACATCGTTGACCAGGGCCTGGAAAATAGCAGGGGCATTAGATAGACCAAAAGGCATGACGCGGTATTCAAAATGGCCGAGGTGGGTGTTAAACCCGGTCTTCCACTCGTCCCCCTCCCTGATGCGGACTAGATGGTAGGCGTTACGTAGGTCCAGCTTGGTGAATACCTTGGCATGGGTGAGGGGTTCGAAGGTGGAGCTAATGAGGGGAAGGGGATAACGGTTCTTTACAGAAATGTCATTCAGAGCCCGAAAATCAATGCAAGGTCTGAGCCCACCGTCCTTCTTGGATACGAAGAAGAATCCAGCCGCGAGGGGAGAGGAGGAGGGCTGGATGATACCAGAGTTGATGGACTCCGTAATGTAGTTACGCATCGCCTCCTTTTCAGGGAGTGAGAGGCTGTAAAGTCTACCTTTAGGAAGGGTGGCACCAGGCAGGAGGTCTATAGGACAGTCATACGGGCGATGGGGTGGAAGGGAGAGTGCCTCGTCCTTGCTGAACACCTGGGCTAGGTCGTGGTAGATGTGAGGAACCCCGGTGAGGTCAGGCGGAGTGATCTTAGACTTGGGGTCACTAGAGGGAGACAGGGCGGAGCGAAGGCAGGAGGCGTAACACGTACCTCTCCAGCCTAGGATCTGGCCCGAAGCCCAGGAGATGTGAGGTTCATGTCTCTCGAGCCAGGGTCTACCCAGCACCAGGGGAGACGTGGGGATCTGAAGGACAAAGAACCGGATCTCCTCGGTATGATTCCCGGAGATCGTAAGAGATATAAGCCCAGTGGTGTGGGTGATAGTTCCTAGGGAACGGCCATCAATGGCCCTAGGCATGATGGGGCGGTCTAGAAGGACTAGGGGGATGCCCGCCTGGTGGACTAAGTTTTCATCGATTAGACAACCATCAGCCCCGGAGTCGATGAGGGCGCTGACAGACAGGGTGTCCTTCCCCCAGGTGAGAGTGGCAGGGAATAGGCGACTGGGGGTGACCTGGGGCTGAGAGAGAGAGGTGTTGCTCACCAGTATGCCCCCTACTGGTGAGCTGGGTCTTTTGGCCGGACAGGACACGCCCGGATGATGTGCCCCTCCTTGCCGCAGTACAGGCACTGCTTGTTGAGAAGCCTCCGTTCTCGCTCCTCTCGCGAGAGCCGAGAGCGGCCGATCTCCATGGGCTCCCCAGCCCCGGAAGTAGCCACGAGAGGAGGCAGCATGGGCAGAGAAGGGGGCGGGGTCGTTCCGGCGCGATCGGTAGTGGGGCGCGTGACAGCTCGCTGGACGCGGTCGGTGCGTCGTACCTGGAGGCGTGCATCCATCCTAAGGGCCAGGGTAATCAGCTCATTAAGGGTGCCGGGATCGTCGCGCACCAACAGGTCCTTGATGGAATCATGTAACCCCTTGTGGAAAAGGCTGAGGAGGGCTCCGTCATTCCAGCCTGTCTCCGTGGCTAGAGTACGGAACTCGACCATGTACTCGGCTACAGAGCGGGAACCCTGGGAGATGGCTAACAAGCGGCCGGTTACATCCTGCCCGTCCTGGGGGTGGTCGAACACGAACCGGAACTCCGCTTTAAACAGGGGGTAATCCGTGGAGTATCTTGAACTGCTCCCGACAGCGGCTATGGCCCATTTGAGCGCTTTGTCAGCGAGTAGAGACATGATAAACGCTACCTTGGCCCCGTCGGAGGAGTACTTGGAAGGCTGGTGCGTAAATACTAATTCGCACTGGGTCAGAAAACCCCGACAACAATCAAAGTCACCATGGAATGGAGCGGGGCTGACTAACCTGGGTTCCCAGTGAGCGACAGGAGGATAGAGCGAAACGGGGTTCACAGGATCGACCGGGGGATTAGTCATCTGCCCAGATATGGAACTCGTGTCAGGGGGTGGTCTGCTGCCAGCGGCGATAAGGTCCAGAGAACGCTGGATGGAGGCGAGAGACCCGGACAGGGCGTCCATCTTCGTCTCGAGACTATTTACAGCCCCGACGGTGGCACGGGTGGTATTCTCCAGTACGGCTATCTGGCCTTGGACCGTGGGGAAGGCCTTCTGGAGCTCGGCCTGCAGACTGGTAAGTTGCGTAGCATGGCTATTTACCTCTCTGCGTAAATCTACGACTAATGGGAGAACCCCAATACCCGGGGAACCACCCTTGTTCTCTGGAGTTCCACCTTGGCTCATAATGGCTTGGACATACTGTTATGCACACCTTGAAACTGGAAAAGCCAAATGTGGTGGAACCCCAGAGAAACAGAGACAGAGGCCAGGAGAATATATAATGATTTATTATGGATTATATAAACAAAGAAATAGGCCCTACACTAACTAGTGGAAAAAAATAAACATAATGTGTGATGCAGGCGATAGTTATGGGGTGTGTAATTATACTATGTGTGTGTGCGTGTATGAGGTCAAGGGTGTTGTATTATGTGCTGCGATACTACCCTAGTGAGCAAAGTCCGAGATCCTTTTCGGGCCAGGGAGAGTGATCCATGAGAGAGTAGTCCAGAGGGGAGTCCAGGGGTCGAGCCAGGGAGGGAAATCCAGATGAGAGTAGTCAGAGGGGGTCCATACAGAAAGTTATGTCCAAGCGTTGGATCTCCGTCTGTAGCAGGGTTAAGTAGGCGGCTGTCCAGGTGGTGATTGGGACAGCTGGGCTGAAACGTAATAGCCCACACCTGCTGCAAACAGAGCCAGAGATCCGGCCCACTCAATCCGGCCGGGAGGGGGCGCCAGAACGAGGCTCACGGGGGCGTGTCGGATTAGGAGGCACAACAGTATTATCAGGTTGTAAAAACAACTGTACACCCAAAAAATATGTAGCCTATGCTGTGTGTGAATGTATGAATATCCTGTAAAACCTGCTCAATAACCTACTACTGTACGACTGTACGGGGCCGACTGTACAGGATTCCATACTCTCTGATTGGAGTGACAGGGGCGTAATGTAAAGTGACAAACTTTGACCAGGTTACAAAGTTTGATTGATGAAAGCGAATCACCATCTATCTCATGGTAAAATGGAAGGGCAAGGGGGCCCAGCAAACAATCACAATTATTGAACCGTGTCAGCATCAATGTAGCTCTGTAGGCACATTCTATTTCTACAGGTGGCTTACATTGCAGATTCAAAGTAAGAAGATGACACTACAGTACATTAAAAAGACTGTGCTTCTAATGAGTGCGTAACGAATCTAAGAAGTCATTACAAGTTGTGTCTGAACTCTGAACAATACCATTTGATTCTATCCTTGCAGAATGAAAGGGAACAACCCCAGGGAGATATGTATATACATTTGACAGCAGTGTAATTCCCTGCCTGCCTCATTCCTTTGTCTCTCTTCAACAATCAGAAGGCGTCAGTACAACACACCGTTGTGCAGTCTCCTGCAGACAGCCCACAGCCATGTACTCTAACAATCACCTTTGACAGAGAAAATAAGCGAGTTTGCAGCCAGGTCCTGTAGATCTGTGGGAAGTCACTCAGGCATGGACGATTTGCATACTTCTGCACTTAAATAACTTATTACTGGGGCCGGCTACACTCACCGTGCTGTGTGTCGATTTCAGGCTCCACTGCACATCTGAGTCTGACAAAAGGTACTAGTTCCTGAGTTGTGATGCAATTTAGGATACCACTGTCTCTCGGAAATGAATGAATACACATCCCTGTGGTTTGGTGCGCTGCAGACGAAAATAAAGTATCTGTGAGAGAGGAGAGAAAGGCGAGAGGTGAAGGCATTCTGACAATCTACAATAGCTCCAGTGTTTACTTAATTATGAAATAGCTCTAGGGGTTGAGATATGTCAGGAATAATGCATAGAGGATATAATTGTTGTTGCTTTTTCAAATAGTTGAAAGGGATAAAACAGTACACTCCAGTCATCCAGCTGCATATTGTTGCATGGACAGAGGATCGTCAGACACTAAGATTTTCAAGAGGCCCTCCTTCCTAGATTATGCTAATGGTCTTTGTCCCTACAGTACCTGACATTTAGAAATAATTTGTCTTCATTCATTTTCAATTTGTTCATTATGTTGTCTCCTGCACGCTAATTAGACAATCACATCATAAGTGATTAAGGTAATTTGCAATGTGTTTCGAGATGTCGAGAAATAAGTTCTCATTTATTACATTAGCATGATGACGTATGTGCTGGATGATATTGGAGAGGCAGCTGAAAGTTGTGGGTTGAATACATTTCACTCACACTACTGTGAGTATGTTAATGATGTGTGATGTCTTTTTATAAAAAAGCATGTATGTTTGAAGATGTTCATGATGTTTAGACAGAGCCTATGTTCTGTATGGCCTTGCTCAAGATGGAGATGCGTGAACAAATGTTAATCACCTTCTATCTATTGAAGCAAGCAGCCAAATATGGCAAAGGAATAAAAAGGGAAACAGAGTTTTGCCGAATTTAAAACATGTACTTTTGACTGACATGTTAGTCTAAGTATAGAGACCAGGCCTTGTTGAGACCAGGTTTTCCTAGTTACAAAGGGGTGTAAACCCATTCAAAATGAGTGACGCCACAGAGATAGGGGAAGCCAGAGGGTTCCATAGTGTCAATGCTGGCCAAACTATAGCAGTGCTGTAAACATTCATTTGACTAATATCTGCACCTTATCCTTATTTATAGCTGAATGTCCAGGTTAGCCCGCTGATCAGCAAACAAATCCTTTATTCAACAAGAGTGACAATGTGAATAATTAGATATGCATGAATAAAAACATTTGTTACACAACTTAAAATATCTTCACACTGACTTGCACTTAGCTGTCCACTTACTTTCACAAATGTATATTACGAAATAAAAAAAACTACAGTATCACTGACAAAGCTCTCTCCAAAACACTCCTGCAGTGGCTACGTTGCCAGTTTCCAGGGTGCAAAATGTTACCATTGGATGTCAATCAACTCATCAACCAAATACCTTGCTTGGGTGGAGCTCCAAAAACACACAATTATGATTTTCTTCTGTTTTCTTCAATGTGGCAAAGCAAACATAGGCAACAACTCTTTGAAAAACAGTCCAACGCAGTTGGAAAAGACGCCGCACATAACAGCAGCAACCATTCAACAGGTACGTGGGGGGAGGGTTCTTGGAATATAACATTAATTGAAATTGCCAGCACATTATCCCATCGTCCCATCCTGCTCACTCCAGGCCAGATTGGGTCCAGACCTCCAAAGGAGATGTGAGAACAATGTGTTTTAAGCTCTACATAGTACAGTATGGCTGAGAGAGAGAGAGAGACTAGTCAAAGTAAAACATAACTGGCATCCATCCACTTTCAACAGGGTACATATCAGCTTCTGGCAAGACACAAGTCAAAACTCTCCATTGGCTTAATAGCAGTAGTGTGAGGAATAGAGATGGATCTTTACATTACATACTGATTCATACCCAGACTCCCTCCACCCTCACATTCCTCCTCCCCCCTGGTTCCTCAATCTAACTCTATTGTTTTTACTTCAGTCCAGAGTCAAGGACTTCCTGGGGGGATCAATGGGGTGGCGGTCAAGTATTCATCACCGCGTGGGTCCTTGATGTGGCTATCGCTTCACAGCTCCCTTCCCTCACGGCCACTGGGCAAGGGCAAGGCCCATGGCGCCATCAATCATCTGCAAATGGCTCACTTCCTGGAAAATAATGTATGAACGCAGTTACAGTACATACTGGTGGGGGTTGAGGTTGGTGTTTAAGCGCTGGAGGGGAAATGGTGCAGTCATATAACTTAGTGCTTTAACATATCACTTGTTTTTGTTCTCTTCCCGTTGATGTACTTTAGTTGAACAAAGGATATTTTAGAAAATAGAAAATTAAATAGTCTCTCTTTATAACATTGTTCAGTATGTGCCTGATTTTCATCAGAGGGTTTAAGTAAGGACATTATAATTAATATACATAATTATGATACTAATTTCTTCCCCATTGCTTTCTTGACATTGATGCCTCCTTGATATTGACACCTTGGGAAAATAAAGGCCTTTCAGCAGTGAGATAGTGACAGCTACATAACTCACTACAGTTGTCTTCTGACTCCAGATGAGATGATATTTGGCACCATACAGTATATGTATCTTGACATGTTTACTTTTCTCATTTCCATGACTGAGCTACATAGCGTCTCTGAAAATGTTATAAATCATACACAAACAAATTCAATGTAGATGTTGGGTTTTTTCCACATATTCAAAATGACAGATATTTCAAATCATCAATGTTGCTATTGCCATCAGATCTCAGTTATCACTGTATGACTGAACATCATGCAATCCTCCACCCTCCCCCAACATTGACTTAAATAGTTAAAAGGGATAGATAACCCATATCATTATTATAACTGCTATTCTATGTACTGTGCTGGAGTTATTCTCAATGAGTAGAGAACAGCTGCTCAAAACTACTTCATGCATTATTTACTGTTTAAATACCACCATTTCACTTTTAATGAGTTTGAATAAAAATGTTCTATAATTCCAGCAAAAATAAGAAATACATTAAGTGATGACCTAATATTTTGTCCTATTTCATTTTACCTACAAATCCCAATTTCTTACAAATTATTCATTATCTCTTAACGACTCTGCATTCTGTTTTGGAGAAGTTAAATTAACTTTTTTGTCTAACTGTGATATTATTATCTTCAAATCTGATTTATGATGTACCATTTTGTGCCAACTAACAACTTTAATTTATCAGAAATTCAGGCAAATTATTGTCAAACGTTAATGAAGTTACATTGGAGGTACTGTAAATGGTACCTAATCAATCACAAATGTAAATAATTCATGATCTTTCTGAACAAATAGCCTATAGGCTGCATCCGTCTGCCATGGCCTGATTTGAATTTTGTTGTGAAGACATGTAATCGCATAACACTTTTGCGGCAGCAAAACCTTGTCAAAAAAGTTCATTGTTTCAAGTAAAATTAATTAATCTCAAAGAGAACATTAGAATGAACAATTGTTCTTTTGTGAGTCCTGATTAAAGCCCGCCATCACGATTCCCATCGTCTCTCCGGGATACACGACCACAATACAGAAGCCTGGGCCACTGCCTGGATAACAGGTTTATTACACATATATGCCACTTATTATGTGATGAACCCGCCCCGATTCACAACCATGCCTGCAGGACTTATCTAGGCAGCGATAACAGGGCCTGAGAAATTAATGGGATTTTATGCAAAAGAGGGGATGGCTGAGATTTCCTTATTCAGAGTGGAGACATACAATAGGCATTGAATGATAAGAGGTCAGATACCGAGGTCTAATATGATATCCACCCAAGCCTTACCGGGACCCAAGCCAGGAATCAGGTTTGGATCTGGCTACCATTTACTGTCACTGCACATGATACTTGAGGATGAATATTGGGGTGGCTGACCGTGACCCCAAGGTGCCTTGGACTTCCTGTAGAATGCCAAAAGAGCTTTTAGGCTTCCCTAGCTGACTTGATCTTCATGGAGTTCCTTTTCTTCCTTTCTAAATAGTAGTTCTTTGTAATAGTTATACATCATATTGTTTTGGTTCATCAATATTTTAGTAGCTCTGTAAAATGTAATATTTTCTAAGCTTGTTTTGAACATTCATCATATCAACAAAAACGCTCTGATAGTTTAGTTATATGCTTTTGGGGTTTGTTTCTAAGTTGTGAATTTTCTAATTCACAATCACCTCTTATCCAAATTCACCTTTGCCTATGAGACAAAATCACAATACTGTGGACACTCTACAGAAGCTGTGTCACTTTAACCGGATCTTGTCAACATTAAGATCTGTATACCTCAGTTGAACTCTTGGCCTCCATGGTAATGCAATGTCATTTCAGATTTGTGAGAGGGGGAAATATTACTTTTCTTCTCTCACACACAATGCCATCACAGTGTCTGGGCACATCTGTTCTTCCAAGCAGAAGCTGCACCGTGAGATATCAGACTGGCTGGCCTTGAGTGAGAAGTCTACTGCCTAGGGTGCAAGAATGTCGTTTTTATTGTTGTTTTTTGTTTTGACCTTTTTGGACATTTTGGGATTTATGTTGAGATGTTGGCAGGGAAAACAGAGATGGCAGGATATTGCCTGTGTTTATGTATGCATTGTCTTACACAGTTGTAGCAATCTAGTTGCCATTGTGAGCCAGTCTGGTGCAATCCTCTTTCTAGAGCCCATTGTCCCAAAGCTATTTTCAGCATGTTATGCAAACACATACGTTATCAGTTCATGATGATTTATCGAAGCCCTTCATATTAAAATACATCAATAAGGTTGATTAATTATCGGTTTGACAGTAATGCTGTAGAAGATATTCAATTCAAAAAACCAAATTGCATACAGTACATGTGTCGAATAGAAACTGCTTCTGTGATGTTGTGCATTAGTTCCAAAGCCAGACTGCAGCAGTATGAAGCCCCAAACCTCATTTTTTAGGAACATTAAGAAACCAACCATGACATAGCCATAAACTTGAAATACACAAAGGTGAAACTGTTATTGAAAGCTCAATTACAGACATTTCAAAAAGTGAAGGGCCAATTTTGGGCAAAATATTGAGTCAATATCAAG
Source organism: Nansenia antarctica (assembly GCF_963989245.1). Taxonomy (NCBI): domain Eukaryota; kingdom Metazoa; phylum Chordata; class Actinopteri; order Argentiniformes; family Microstomatidae; genus Nansenia; species Nansenia antarctica. The sequence continues at coordinate 53,832,551 of NC_137689.1, forward strand.
GGTAAAGGTCAGTTATGCCATGGATTCAATTACTCTGTGGGAGAGGCCATGAAGAACTGCTATACTGTATGTGACAGTGTTGTTAAAATACAGTGGTGTGATCAGAAGAGAGTTGAGAAGGGCAAGAACTAGCTCTAGAGAATATAATGTAAAAGAAACACCTTCCCAAGCTCAGGAGTTCTTTTCACCCCTTTTCAGACTTTTTCAGACTTTATGTTGTTTTGCTTCACCTAAGGGATTTGAATACCAACTACTACCGCAAACAAGTAAATACTTGCCTTAACCCCGATGTATATATACAGTACCCATGTTTGTTTTTAACCACCTGTAACCTCTTCAATCAGTTGTAGAATATCATGCCTTTAACAAGGTGGTGGTAATAATTATAATTTTTCCAACTTTCTTCCACATTTCTCATGTGAACTGACATTGCTACAATGCTCTTACAGCTTGAATGAATAATAGAAATTCACAAGTGCAGCAAGATCAATTTTTGCTCCTTCATAAAGGTAATAATGCCAGGTCTCATTGTTCTCATCTTGCTAAATCACATGAGCACTCATTCATTTCACATAATGCCATCCCATGAATCACAATGTACTGAAGAGCTTGTCACTACTTGAACTGTTAATTAAATAATTTAAGTAAAACCTGTTTTTTCAAAAGCACAGTAAGGCTGAAGACGAAGGTCAACTGTGTTTGAGTGAAGTGCAGGATGGTGGGTCTAGTGAAGGGGTCAGGGCTGGCGACCCTACCTGTGATAGAGTTTTACTTTTGAAAGATCTCAAGCCAAGCAAGTTTAATCCAGGCATGAATGAACAGACACCACTGGGCGCATTTTAATTGTCTCTCCCCTTCATGGGCGCCCAGGCAGAGCTGTGTGATACTACTACTGTATGGCCCTGAGTCCATGTGATTCACCTAAGAAGCAATCCTAGGGCCGGCAGGAGCAATCTAGTCAGTCTGTTTGAGAAGAGCGCAAAGCATCATTGGTATTCTTACCACAGTCAGCCACTGAAACAAATGACAGGAGTTAGACAATCTCTGGGAATAGAGGGTATGAACAAACTTTATCCAAACAAACGATTAGACTTGACACACATCACAGAGATGATACAGTAAAATTAAGCAAATATGAAGTACAGCGCAGGAGTGGATTCAGGGGCATATTAGACAAGGGGAATATAACAAATCAGATATTCAATTATGGTGTGTGAGTTACGACTCTTAACAAAGGGTTCATTCAGGCACTGTTTCGGAAGGCTGATGACTTCATCCTCGAGTTTGAGGGCTGCTCCATCTCCCCATCTCCCGATGTCCGCAACCTGGGTGTCATCCTTGACTCCACCCTTTCATTCCAATCCCACATCAAGTCCGTCACCAAATCTGCCTTCTTCCACCTAAGGAATATTGCCAGACTCACCGTCACTCTCGGAGTCTGTTGCTGAAACCTTGGTCCATGCATTTGTTACCTCCCGCATGAATCACTGCAATGGTGTCCTGTTCAGGGTTCCCCAAAAAAACCTAGACAGGCTCCAAAACTATGTCCAAACATAGTATGTCCAAAACTCTGCTGCCAGGGTTCTCACTGACACAAAGCCGTGGCAGCACATCATCCCCACCCTCATCCACCTCCACTGGCTTCCGGTCAAGTCCCTCCTACAGAATCCTCCTCCTCACCTACAAGTCCCTCCATGCCCGTGCCCCCCAGTATTTATCCAACCTCCTCCGCCCACATGCCCCTCCCCGGAACCTGCGGTCTTCAGATTCGGGTCTGCTCGCTCTTCAGACTCTGGCCTGCTTGCCACCCCCGCACTAACCTGCGAACCTTCAGCTCCTAGTTCTGTTGTTGTTTTGTCTGCCTGTCTGTTTGTCTGACTGTTTTTGTTCTTTTCTTTTCTTTGTTTCTTTGTAAAGCAACCGTGGGACCCCTGGGACACTATATAAATGTAAGTTATTATTATTATTATTATTATTATTATTATTATTATTATTATTATTATTATTATTCAAAGTACAGAGCAAGAGCACAATACCATATTCAGTTTACTGATTCACTACCCATCAAATGTTAAAATAGCCCATTAACCAACACAAACATTAAATAACAGCAATTTCAGCAATACTGTTATTCTTCTTCTTTTCGTGTCCACAAGCCGTGGCCACTCTACCACCGCCTTGATTTTGGCCGGGTCAGCAGCACGCATCCGCCCCTCTTCCATGACGTATCCCAGGTACGTCACGGAGGTGGAGTGGAAGACGCACTTCTCAGCCTTTGCGTAGAGGCGGTTCTCCAGGAGCCGCTGCAGGGCCAGACGTACGTGCTGGTGGTGTTCCTCCATGGTCCGGGAGAAGACCAAGATGTCGTCCAGATACACAACCACAAAGACATTAATCATGTCCCTCAGCACGTCATTGACCAACTCCTGGAACACACCGGGTGCGTTGGATAGGCCGAAGGGCATCACTAGGTATTCAAAGTGCCCCAGGTGGGTGTTGAAACCGGTCTTCCACTCGTCCCCCTTCTTGACCCTAAGCAGGTGATAGGCGTTGCGGAGGTCAAGCTTGGTGAACACCCGGGCGTGAGTGAGTGGCTCGAAAGTGGAACTCATAAGGGGGAGTGGGTACTTATTCTTAACGGTGATGTCATTTAATTCACGGAAATCAATACAGGGCCTCAGGCCACCATCCTTCTTCGCCACAAAGAAGAAGCCCGCCGCAAGGGGGGAAGACGATGGTCTAATTACGCCTGAGGCTAGGGTCTCGGCAATAGCGCATCGCCTCCTTCTCCGGGACCGAGAGGTTGTAGAGACGACCCGTGGGGAGGGCTGCCCCGGGAAGGAGGTCGATGGGAAAATCATATGGCCGGTGAGGGCGAAGTGAAAGGGCTCGGTCCTTACTAAACACCGGGGCTACGTCGTGATAAACGGAGGGGACACCGGTGAGATCCGGGGGAGAGACTACGGGCCTGGGACCGCTGGACGGAGAGAGGGCGAAGCGCAGACAATTGGCATGACAAGCAATGCTCCAACCCAAAATCCGCCCAGTGGTCCAGGAGATGTGAGGATCGTGTCTACACTAGGGGTGCAGTGGGTGCGTGTAAAACCAGGAAGCGTGCTGTCTCCACGTGATTACCAGACAGAGTGAGGGTGGGGGATTCAGTGCTGTGCGTGATTTGACCTAGGGAACGACCGTCTATGGCCTGGGGAGACAAGGCGCTGTCAAGGGGAACGAGTGGAATTCCGGCCTGACGAGCGAGTGTGATGTCCATTAAACATTCGTCAGCCCCAGAATCAAAGCACGCTGACGGACAGGGACTCCTTACCCCAGGAGAGGGTGGCTGGGAACAGACGGTTGTGGTCTCCGTTGGGCTGGGGGAACGAGGCACGGCTCACTAATAATCCCCCAATTAGTGAGCCGGGTCTTTTGGGCGAGCGGGGCATGTCCGGAGAACATGTCCGGACCTCCCACAGTAAAGGCACAGTCGGTCCCGCATCCTCTGCTCTCTCTCCTCCTGAGACAGACGAGACCGGCCGACCCGGAGGTGGAAGGAGCTGGGGGAAGCATGGGGAATCGAGGGGGCAGGGCCGAGCGGGTTATCGCAGAGCTGGGGGAAGTGGGCGTACGGCTGGGACCTGGGTGAAGGGGGCCTATGGCGCGTTGGTTGTGCTCCTGGTGGCGCTCCCGCAGTCGCTCATCCATCTGCAGGGCCAGGGTGACTAGCTCGTGGAGCGAGTGCGGACGGTCCCGGACGATTAGGTCCTTTATTGCCTCACTCAGCCCACGCCGGTAGGCGCAACGGAGTGCTACGTCCCCCCACCCGCTGTTCACGGCGAGGACCCGAAACTCCAGGGTGTACTCAGCTATGGACCTGGGACCCTGCAGGAGTCCTAGCAGCCTACTGGCCGTGTCCTCGCCGTCCGTGGGGTGGTCAAAAACAAAACAAAATTCCTGGCGGAACGCCTCATAGTCATGAGCAAGTTGAGGGTCTCGGCCAACGACAGCTATGGCCCAACTGAGTGCCTTGTCGACAAGTAGTGACATTACAAAAGCAATCTTGGCCTCCCCCGAACTGGATGGCTGGAATCTAAAAAGGAGCTCGCACTGGGCAAGGAACCCCCTACCTAGGTCAAAATCCCCCCCAAAGGCCCTAGGGGTAACGAGGCTGGGTCGGGAGGGAGCTAGTTCTGGGGGAGCTGGAACTTCGGGTTGAGCACCAGGGGGAACGGAAGCCGCAGCCCCACCGGGGAGCGCGTCCAGCCTCAGCTGGATGGAGGCCACTGCTGCCACCAGGGTGTTCATCTGGGCAGCGAGGGACGTGAGAACAGCGGTGGCGGTGGACGATCCCTGGAGCTCGGAGATGTTCCCTTGGACCGAGGGGAAGGCTTTGGCTAACTCGGCCTGAAGGGAGGCGAGCTGGGTCGAGCGGTCTAACACTAGTTTAACAACAGAGGGGTGAATAGGCTTGGGCTCTATTGCGGGTGTCCGGCCGCCCGCCTGCCCTGGGGTACCGCCTTGACTCATTATGGCTTGATCATTCTGTTAGGCCTGAACCAAGCGGTCAAATGTGGCAGAACCCCAGAACAGACGGACACAGAGACAAGGGTGACAATAATAAAAGATTAATTAATTAATTAAAGTATTAATAGAGACAGACAAAATAACAAACCTACACTAACAGGGCCTACGTGGGGGGAGTGTGTGGGTGCCTGAGACGAAATGTAAGTGAGGTGTGTATTGGACAGCTACAGTATGTGTCTGGGCGCGAGTGTCTAGCGTGCAAAAACTAATGTGGTGTAGATATGTAAATGTGGAGGCTGTTGTTCAATGTGCGTGTACTGACCAGTCCAGAACTGTGAGGGGGTAATCCAGGGAGAGGGGTCCGGGAGGACTAGCAAGGGGGTGAAGTCCGTCCGTGATGAATCCAGAGGGTGGTACGTTGGGTGAGAACGGAGGGAGGTTGGGAAGGCTGTCCGGAGATGATGGGATGGAATGGTGGAGGAGCGGGGAGTGACACTGGGATGCCGGGGAGGAAGGTTCCACATGGGATCAGAATGATCAAGCATCGGACGGCAGGTTGTGGGGCTTCTTATGCTGCTGGTTTCTCAGTCTGAAATTGTAGCCACCTGCTGGAGCCGGCGCAGCTGTCCCAGATTGGGCCTGATTAGGCTCAACGAGCGGAGACGAGGAGGGAACGAGCGGTGCCGAAGGGGGAGCCACAACAGAGAGGATGTCTTTGGTCAGTAGACTGTTGTTGGCGCTCTTTTTTGCTTGCTGCATTTCGTCGTATCTCTGGTGGGGCTATGCCTGCCAGGATGTACAGACGGTCTGTTGGTGTTGATTTCAGACAGCCTGTGATAAGGCGGCAGCTAGCATTGAGGGCGGGATCCAACTTCTTGGCATGGGCAGCTCGCTCCCATACTGGGCAGGCATACTCGGCAACTGAGTAGCAGAGAGCTAGTGCGGTTGACTTCAGAGTCTGTGGGTTAGCACCCCAGGTTGTGCCAGTGAGCTTGCGGATGATGTTCCTCGCACTCACTTTACACTTGGTCTTCTCAGTGTGTGTCTTAAAAGAGAGGCATCTGTCCAGGGTTACCCCTAGGTAGACTGGGTGCTCACAGTGTTCAAGGGAGGTTCCTGACCAGCTGACCTTCAGTTGGCGCTTGGCTTCACTGTTTCTCAGGTGGAAGGCACACACCTGTGTCTTAGATGGGTTTGCACGTAGGTGGTTCTCTTCATAGTACGGTGTTAGCTCTGCCAGAGCGTTGGAGAGTCTGTCTTCCACAACTGTGAAATCAGTGGCTTGTGCACCTATGCCAAGATCGTCTGCATAGATGAAGCGGCGGGTGTCTGTGCTTTTTGGTTGGTCGTTGGTGTAGATATTAAAGAGAAGTGGTGCAAGCACACTTCCTTGTGGAAGGCCATTCTTGAGTTTTTGCCACCTGCTTTTCTTTCCTCCTAGCTCAACGAAGAAGTGCCTATTTTCAAGCATGCTTTCAATCAGTTCTGTCAGACGGGTGTCTCTTGTGGTCTCCAGGATCTTGCTGAGGAGACGTCTGTGATTGACTGTGTCATAGGCAGCTGAGAGGTCGACAAACACCACACCAGTTACCATCCCTTCCTAATAATTGTAATACTGTTATTACAATAGCCCGAATAGTGTGACACATGGATTGCGTGTGGAATGCCTACACGCACGCATGCCATGCACACACAATGAAGACACAAGACTTTGTGTTGTTGCAATCATTTTAACAATACAATACAATTCAAGTATGGTGTATTGTATGGTGGTTGAGGAGGTGCGCCACCAGGAGGAAGCAGCCAGGTGCGCCAAGGCAGTCTCCCAAGCCCAGCAAGGCCGCTGGATGAAGTGGGAGAGCGTGGAGAGGAGGAAAATCACATGGAACGAGCTGTGGAGCATGGAGTCTAATAGGCTAAGTTTCATCATCAGAGCCACATATGATGTCCTGCCCTCTCCTACCAACCTACATCTCTGGTATGGAGAGGACCCAGCCTGTCTCCAGTGTGCAGCCCCAGCAAGCCTCAAACACATCTTGGTGGGTTGCAAGACCAGTCTAACTCAAGGAAGATACACCTGGCGCCACAACCAAGTGCTAAAGTGCTTGGCTGCCGAACTTGAGCACAAGAGGGTAACCACCAACGCCATGCCTCTAAATGCCCAGACTACCTTTCCACGGAAAACAATCTTCATCCGGGAAGGGGAGAAACAGCGGACCAAGCCATCACCTCCAGACTCAGGCCCACTGAACGCAGCCCGGGATTGGGAAATGCGGGTAGACCTCAGCCAGAGGCTCACCTTCCCACCCGAAATTGCAGCGACCAACCTGCGCCCAGACCTAGTCCTCTGGTCCAAGTCCTGCCGGCGTGTCTTCATCGTAGAACTGACGGTCCCATGGGAGGAGGCCATCGATGAGGCATTCGAACGGAAGAGGCTGCGGTATGCCAACTTAGCAGTCGAAGCAGAGGGGCGGGGCTGGAACGTGAAGGTGTGGCCAGTGGAGGTGGGCTGCAGAGGCTTTGTAGCCAGCTCCACCACAAGGCTCCTGAGGGCAGTAGGGATCAGAGGACAGGCCCAACGGAAGGCAATTAAAGAACTGTCCACTGCAGCAGAACGGAGCAGTCACTGGCTGTGGCTGAAACGTAGGGACCCAACATGGGCTCCCAAATGACCACGTGGTGCCACCGTGCGACACACACCCAGGCCTGAACAGCCTGTGGTGGGCCAACCTCGGCAGAGGGTGTCTTGTGATAAATGGCCGAAACACCCAATGAGGTCGGGGACCACAACTGAAGATGTGTCGTACTGGTGGCACCAACTGATCATTGCCAAATTCCACTCCACCCAAGAGGACATCTCCAACTCCACTCAGTCAATTGTTGTGCTAATTATTTAGGGATTTTAACATCTAGTCCTATTAAGAATCCAATATATGAGCTCACTGACTGAAATGTTCAACAAAATGCATGAATTGTCAAATAATATTGATCACATTAACTATACTAGATATGCCAATTATGCCACCAATGTTTTGAGGAAATTAGAAAGGGAACAACCACTTTTATTATTGATTGTCAAGTTTTTTGGCAGCTTTAACATTGGGCCTTTGAGAGGGGACAATGATGATGCATCGGTAACGTTAGCTACATTCGCTAGCTAGCATGTTAGCATGAAAACATTTTGGCTCCAAGGGCCTTTCTTATTTTCTCTCTCTCCCTCTCTGCTCCACCCTTCCTCTTTTTTCCATCGTCCATCTTCAAGCGCCGGTTATGCTTGACAGTTTGCGTTATGGAACTATGACGCCCCCGCAACTAGAAACAATGGCCTGGCCTGCTTATAAGTTCAGTCGCCTGACTGCGGGCAAGAAAGTATAAATAAATAATCATATGTTTTCAATATCTGCGGCCTGCGGGACATTTAGCAGGCCAGGCCACCAGGAAACCTCCCGATGACCAGTCTGGGCCTGGGCAAACGTAGTGTTAACTGCAATCATCTTATGAGATACACATCTTTAAAGAAAAGCTCATCAAGGCGGACGTTTGTTAGACACTTATCTCAACACAACCTAACACTCTCTCCATCATGCATTCAATCTCTTGCCCAGTTATTCATTATCATATAGAATACCTGATCTGGTGCAGAGTCACGTCCCAGTCCCCTGTCCCCCCTCACTACCTCCGCAGTGCCCTGATGTTATCTCTGGCACTGCTGGAGGACAATACAACAACAGCCCCAGATTAGCCCCAGATAAAGAAAAAAACTCCCAATTAATCAAGAATGGAGTGCAGAGAGACTTTAAATGTAATCTCCTGAAGAAGAATCCCTCATGTACTTCATTGCATGGTGTCAGAGTTGAGGGGTTTAAGGGATTGCGAGGACGGCTTACCTCGTCAGGACAGAGGACAGTTATTGAGTGCACTTTTGTCCTTGGAGTTGGACTATGGCTTAGGTGTAAGGCAGGCGGCTACGAGTGCAGTGGCAGAATTGCCCAGGTCTGCAGTTTGTTCAAATGCTGCGTTTTACTGAAACAAAGAGGTCGAATAAAATGGCAGAGTGACAGTGACAGTACAGTGAATTGGATGGATTTTGTCAGCGAGACTAATCTCAAGTTGCAGTTGTCACTGATCAGAATTCATATCTGTATATCAGAAACAGTTCATATCACTACCATCATTACATATAATAGATGCACTTATGTAAAGTTATATAACTCACTCATCAGATGTTTATGTAGATTTCGAAAATAGAAAAATAGTTTTGTAATACAATAATCACAGTCTTACTTTGTCGCCGAATGTCTTTTTTCCTCACAAATAACAAGTAAGGCACAATTAAACACCTAAAAAATATCGTTCACACAAGTGATGCCTTATTCCTCATTGTCCCTCAACAGCATCCTGTTTGTCAGAGAGCCAAACCCAATAATAGAAATCAATCTAATTGTGTTAAGATGTTTGTCTGTTAAACGATTCTCTGCCTTTTCTGCGACTAATTATTCCCCATACAATTGCAGCCTGATTATTCAAGGACTTCTGAATAGTGTTTTAAACGGGCCTGAGAATTCAAGCTTGACCCACCCCAGGCCTGTTGAGATGAGGCCCACCTGAGCCCAACATTAAAGATGTTTTCAACCTGAGCCCCAGAAAGGCCCGAAGTCTAGAAAAAGGCCACTAATTTAGCCATTGTACACAACAGCAATGCTCGAACCAGTGAGCTCAGTGGGTTGCAAGGCAAGCTGTTAATGCCTCCACCGCCTCACCAGCCTCCTTATGGTGTTCCGCTTCCACTATTCGGAACTGAAAATTCACTGCCAATATAGCTATATGCATTATCCAGGTCACGCAATTTGGAACGAGTAATATTGTGTAAAGGCACACGAAGTACTTACCCAGTCTGGCTACACTAAAATACAATTAAACTAAATTGCACCGTTTAAATACAAATATAATATGGCACAGATTATTGGCTGAATCTATAGAAATATCCTGTTCAATCATTTAAAACCAAACAGTTTACAGCACTGTCAGTACCAGGTACAGTAGTAACCAACTGTCTTGCACACAATTACCTAGTAAATATAAAAACTGAGAGGCAGTAAAGAGACAATGGCAGATCTCTGCATTTCAATGCTTGTATGCCTTAACCAGAGGCTGGCATCATGAGGAGGGCAGTGAGAGTGGGTGTGTGTGGGGGAGACTCTCCCAGTCCTCAGAAAATATTTTTTCTGGGTATAATCCCAAGGGACGTGCATGATGTTGGCTCTTAAAATGGCAGCTTCAGACACTCCGAGACATATATAGCCTTGGCTCACTGTTTGATAGAGGAGAGGAACTTTTTTTCTCAGAAGAAGACGAAAAAGATATACACTACTGGGGAAATGATAATGTTTCCATGATACAGACAACACACACGCACACTCCCAGGGAGACTCCCAAACTCTGGGCTCAGGGTCAGCTCCCGTCAGGCAGTGCCTTGCTCTAGTGCACAACGGCAGTGATAAGATACCTTAGACGTGAAGCCAGCAACCCTCCAGTTCATCAGCTCACCTCTGTCTCCCTCCCTGGGTGGGGATTGAACCAGTGACCTACCAATTGCTGGCCGGATTCTCTAACCTCCAGGATACCTTCCGCTCATGAGCTACAATATCTTATATATATTTCCATTGAGGCAGAATAGAAATGATTTTTTTTTTACAGAGTTTGATAGGAAATTCTCAAAAGGCTAGAAACGATTAACTTACTCTTGGTTTAGAAACTCTCCTGAATTCAAAAGGCTTTGTTCTCCTTAGTGAGGGTGCCGCAAATGTAGCTTGTTTTGAGATGGTAAACATGCTTTGCATTGGTGTATGCAGTGTGGTATAGTCTACAGTACATACAATGTACCTCCTGATTTGATTTCTTCAAGGATCTTTCACAGTGCAGTCATGTCTTACTCTAAGGAGAGGCAAGCACCTTTATTCAAATACAACATTCAATGGTTATTGCATATCTGTGGTGGGTAGTGAATTGATTCTTGTTGGCACATCTTTCTAAAGGTAAGATGAAAGATGACATTAATTCCCAGATATAGGCTACCTTCAAAGTCTCAAAGCACACACTGATCAGGGATCCGTGTTAATCTCAGATCTATGCCCATAACATTTCCTCTGGAGAGTGTCTGGAGATGATTATATACCATTGGCATGTCTATTTCCAGAAACACTGTCTTTGTGCTTGCCTTTGTGCTATCTCTCTTCAGAAGTGTTATCTGAAGTCTCATACCCCAAATTACAATCTGAGGCATCTGGATATCCCTATAAATGTAATTACTGCATACAAGCATCCATTTCACATACACACAGAGTTGAGAAGGAGAGGGGGAAGATGATACAGCTCATAATTAGAGAGATTCCAGTGAAATCGCTCTAATGATCTCTCACTGCTGGGTTCATCTCACATATCTCATGAAAAGTGGTGTATAGTATTTGCTACCAATATCCCAAAGATGTTTTATTTTACAGTAGCACCAAGGAAATGCGTTCGTCAAAGGATAAAAACCCTTCCTGGCATCCAACAAGTTGCAAACTTGTTGCTATGTAACCGTACATTACATCAGCAAATTGGGTTATTGGCTCACACCAGGTAGCCGATCAAAGCAGCCAGGTAGCCCAAGAGATGCTGTTTGTGTGTGTGTGTGTGTGTGTGTGTGTGTGTGTGTGTGTGTGTGTGTGTGTGTGTGTGTGTGTGTGTGTGTGTGTGTGTGCGTGCGTGCGTGTGTGCGTGCGCGTGTGTGCGTGTGTGTGTGTGTGTGTGTTCAATGTAAGCTAGGCTAGGGTATACAGTATATCCAAGGCCTCCACATTCTTCCAGCCATTACTTCTCTCTCTTCATTTCACCTCCAATACATTTGTCTTTCTCAGCTGGGTTTGGGGGGCGTAGCTCAATCATATATGTCAGTGTCTCAGCTCTTGATGCAGGGGCTTTAGTTCCAAAGTGCTGATGAGCTAGCAATAAATACAGACAAAGACCAAGGTTTCTCACTGAGGCTTCAAATGGCAATCCACTGTGGGGGTAGAAAAGAGGACAGGTTGGATGAAATATAAACCTAAATGTCTGTTGAAATAAATTGTGAATTCATTTGTCATGCTCCTGTCATGCTACAAGTCATGTCTCAATGATTTTCCACCACCTGAATGTTTCTGCTTTGGATACAAGCTTACACACACATATGCATACCAGTACGGTACATATACTGTTAGCACACACTTACGCACGTACACACACACACACACATACACATACACACACTCACACACACACACAAACACACACACACACACTCACACACACACACACACACACACACACACACACACACACACACACTCACTCACACGAGAATCGTATCCAATGATGACTTCCACTTCCTTTATTGGTGAGTTCTGGTATGACTGTAGAGTCCCATTCTTGAGCCACACTGTCTACTACAGACAGTTCATGTGAAAGTCGTTGTGAGTTGTTTCTCTCTTCCCCATGGCTGCCACCAGATGGAACGTTCCACAATAGCATTTGAGATGATCTTTATAGCACCTTTTCTGCCTCCCTGCACAGTGCTGGCCTAGATGCAGCTGGCTGTGTAGAATCTTTGGAGGCAGGCGCTGATCGGCATTCTGATGGCGTGACCAAGTGAACGCAGAGTGCCGGGTTATGGTGCTCAATATTGTGACAATGTAACCCAGCCAATGGTCTGCAGGAACCAGATTTGACTTCACGCAGATTTATTAAATAGATCGTGTTTCTCGATATTTACAAACTCAGGAATGTGTAGACATGTCGGAAAAAGGAAATGAAAGAAATAAACAAACAAGCCGATTGGCATAGTGCTCTGCTCACCAGTTTCAAATTCTTCAGCATAGTATCCTCAATCTAGGCCCAGACACTCCCTGAAGGCCAAAACTCTACTGTTTAAATACTGCCATCAATTTTCTATTAGCCAGTGTAGGATATTTACTTAAGAATTCGGTTGAAATAGATCACGAGTAAAGCTGCTGAGTTATAGACTGTTTATTCAATCAATGTTACATACAGGTTACAGCATTCCTCTCTGTTGTAAATAAAGAGCTCTGGTCGATGGTTGCAGGGTGGAAAGAGAAAGGGCTTTGTTCAGCTCGCATATTTTATACCTCCAATGATATGCTAATACAAGTCTATGACAAGACATCTATACAGTCCTATCACATTATGGTGGTCAAGGTGTGAAAGGGGGTTAGGTTATAGACCGTATCATTCAGGTCAAAGGGCAGGTCACAGGAAGGACAGTCTTTGACCATGTGAGGACAATGCTTTGACCATGTGCCTTCTTAGTAGAGACCTTACAGAACTATACAGGCCTATGAATGTGTGTGCAATAAGACAGATATCTACACAGGTTCTATACACAGGTCTATGTGTGTGTGAACATATACCACACCAGTGTTCGCCTAGTAACAACAGCGGGAGCTGATGTTTGGGCATGCGTGTATGCAACTTATTGTAGATGGAAATCAATGAAAAATGAGTGAGTAACTGTAAGAAATGTGTCTGTATATTTTGTAACTAACTAGAAAGGATGTGCAAGGTATACAGAAGAGGTCAGAAAGTAAACAAAACAAACAGGCTGCATCACTAGCATAACACAGTATGAACGCTCTGAATGACGTGACCACTACTGCATCTGAAATGAGACATGGATTAGTAACGGAAAAATGAAACCTGATAATCAGATGG
>NC_137689.1:53850816-53873316 GCF_963989245.1 Nansenia antarctica
CAGGAAAAAGCTGCTTCAGTGTTTGAGAAGTTCAAAAAGCTCCAGCTTCACAGCGTCCCCCTCCTACCTTACATACTACATGCCCCACCAGACATGTAACTGTTGGTTACCCTGGTTATGGCCCTGCTCAACGAATGCAATTTGCATCCCTGAGACAGCACATAATTGTGTTAGTTAAAGAGAACAAGCTAGTATTATGTCATTTGTCATAAAAAATAAATGATGAAGTCTTTTCTATGTACCTTTTTACTTGTTATAAATGCTATGTTCACAATTTCAAACTCTCCAAAAATCCAATAAACAAAGAAAAAGAGAACAAGTTCATGTAGTTTCTCTTCAACATGTGTTGATTGGCAAAGGCATCAGGTACAAAACCTAGTGGGAAACCGAACAAAGCGCTGTCATGAGATTATGTAATCAGCATTGTGTGAATACCCCATGTCTTCTCCGAACCATGGGAGACTGTGAATCAATTAACATATTCTGACAGTCGTCAACATTGTGTGACCACCCTCTGCAGCGCCGACCTCCTCATCCTCCGACAGGATTCAAAGAGGTCCGTCTGTCTGTCCGTCCGTCCGTCCGTCCGTCCGTCTTTCTGTGAGTGATGGAGCCGAGGGTCAGCTTCTTGGCAGGAAGTGACCGTAGTCAAGTGTATCCCACAGCGGCAGAGAAGGAGAAACAGTTCACCTCTCCCCTATCCCTCCATCATCCATGAGGTGTAATGCCACTTCTGGCCTCGGCCCATTTCAAGCCTGTCAGTCTGAGTTGTGAGGGCAGGTCACAGTCCTGTGAATTAGCCTCAAAATGGGCAAAAGGAACCTGCTAACACAGCTCATTATTGCCCCAAGGTTCGGCTCCATTAGAACTTCTACTCTGCCCCGACAGGTCAAGATGCCCTTAGAACCCCTTACTCATCGAATCAACTTGAAGACGAAATTATTTGGAAATGAGTTGGGGATTCAGCACAAATCATACCCCCCCCGTTCCACCGCTCCCTGTTCACATTGATTAAAAGAGCACTCATACTGTATTTAATACTATTGAGCAAAAACTAGATCAACCCCTCTTGATGTGGAGTTTGCGAGAGCTTGACTGAAGTGTTTGATCAGACTGGGCACTTTTCTTCCCATAATCTCTCTCTGTGATCACCATACCATTGAAGAATCTTAGCAGATGCTTCAATATGTGTTGGCAGGGATTTGATAAAGGACCATCTGGTGAAATGTATACCCCGTTGTTTCTTGAGATTCTTTACACGTCGCATTTCATGTAGTTGCCTCCAAATATGCATCACGCAGGTGGATGTTGGGCCTCAGACACATAAATCATCTATGCACAAGAAAACGGCTGAATTATAAATCCATTCTGCTCAATTGAATTCATAGAAACAGTGTGATTTTTGCTATCAAAACCTTTCTCCCCATTAAGTAAAATTGTGCAACACTATACAATTAGACACAAAATTTGTGGCATATGCAGTGAAGAACCCCAAGAGGAATAACACAATCAATGAACGATGCCAAGGTCCACAGCAACAATGCATAAACAGCGATATGGCTTCTGTCACTGAATAGAATGGTGATACATGTATACAGTATGTCAGCTTATGTTGGTAAAGCTGTACCAGCTGTTCTAGAAAGCTGTTATCCTTATTCTGGAGTCAGAATCAAGTGTTTTACCATCACCGACATGCCCACAGAAATTATGGGCGGAAGAGCTAAAGAGAGAAACATTTCTGAAATGTAATTTTCTATAGAAATATTTGCATTTTCACAAGACTATAATGACACACAGAGCGCTGGGGAATGAGCCTCGCCGAGATGTCACAATTGTCCTTCTGGAAATCTTCCAGTGGTGAAACATGTTCATTACCCAGCCTTCTGTGGTCTACCATGCTAGTCATACAGTATGTCCTCTGTAACGCTGTGCTGCTGGTCCCTGAGGCAGTCAGAGAGAGAGAGAGAGAGATCAGATGAGGAATCAGTGAGTATGTAGGCAGCGTTCATCTATCCATCTTACCCCCCTTATTTTAACCAGGGGCCTTAAGTGAAGGGGATCAAAAGGGATTATTGTCCTCTCTGCAGATTTGAACGAAACAAGAGGAGTCACTTGAGGCACAGAGGTCAGGACTCGTCAGTTACTGCTAGTCGGAGTCCTGATGTGTGGCAGGACTATTCATTCTGACAACACACCCGTCCCTGAAGAGGAGAAGGAGGCTGAGGAGAGGAGGTCCCAGATTAGCGTGCCGTATTAGCATAATCAGTCTCCCGAGGTGTTGGTTTTCACAGCAAGAGGCTTGGAGAGAAGGGAGATGTTCATCTCATACTGTGGAGACGAAGGTTGTAGCATGTTTGGTTCTCTCACCCTGTTGTAGGGTAAACTGGAACTTCTACATTAGACTTAGTTATGGGAGAGTAGCTGATGTTTGAGAAGTACAGGAATCTGATACTTACAGAAAAGAGTAACTGTAAGGGCTGTGGGTTGAAATGGTGCATGATTAGAGCTGAAGATTTGCCCCATGCGATAGGGGAGAGGGAGTAATGGCAAGCATGTTTAATCATTGATCTATAACAGTGTCATTAACATGTAACAGTAGTACTTATTGCTGAAATGGTCTCACAGGTACTTTCGGTAAACCGGAAAGTATCAAGAACTCTATTGAATAATTCACCAAACAGCAATAGAATGCTATTACAACCACGTTGCACTAAGGAGCGCTATAGGAGATCTTTTCTGCCTGTCGCAATGAGACTCCTCCTCAGGCTGGCTGGGTCGGGGTGATCGGAGTCAGGCTGAGGGATGGTAAATCATACTGATCTGTTCTTACTGTGCATAATGTTCAGATGTCTATTTTTATTTAATTTATTTATTTGTACTTTTTATTTTATTCTATTATTCAATTGTCACTTTATTGTGTTGTGGTTTGAGCTGATGTAATGCCTTAATTTCCCCTCGAGGATCAATAAAGTACCTATCTATCAATCTATCTATCTATCTATCTATCTATCTATCTATCTGTCTGTCTACCAGTACATGCATGGTAATTATCTTTCAAGTATCATGTTTTAGACCTAATTGCCATTTCATTTTAGTACCAATTAATTGTGAGTATTCACCAGATTATTTCATCAAGTACTGTAAAAAGGGCCATTTTCAAATGTATAGAGCATTGTTCTGTACAGCAAATTAAAGATGAATTAATGATGTGGAAAGGTAGAAAAGAGTGTTTTGGGTCTCAGTTGAGGTTAATCCCTGTTTAAGGAGTACTATATCACATACTGATAATATTTGGCATGATTTGCTCCAGGTAAACAAGTGGGTTTTATATTACTGTGAAATGCTTTGAGATCAATCAGATCAAACATGTTTTGGCACAGTATATGAGGAAGATTCGACACGTTGTCAAAACAGTCTTTAGTGAGGAAGAGCGAGAGTGTAGTGCTGAGCCACTGTACTACTGTACTCTTCCATAATTGCTCCCCAGGTCTCCTGGTACATTATTAAATAATGTAAAAATGAGCCTTCAAAATGTAAAACTGAGGCTGCAAATCTCCTTAATAATGACCTATATTGCTCTAATGAGTTTCTGGAGACAATGAAGCTATCACTTCAGGATAGGGTTGCACAAATCCAGGCTGGCTTTGGAAGTGGTCCAGGCCAGAGATAATGTGTTATTAATGTCTGGTCCACTGTGGCCTCAGCTTTTATTACCAAAGTATTAATCACCAGGCAGATATATGACCACCTCATTTTTCAGTAGGCCATAGAGAATTGCCTGAGACAACCACTCTAATGGGGCCCTTAAAAAGTTGGTAAATAGCCATCGGGTTATATTTGTGGGGAGAATGTGTTGTCGACTGACCACTTAGTATGTGGACCACAGTGTCAGCGGTAGTTTAAGGTGAATGTTCTAAATTATTCAAACCGTGTGTGTACTGTTCTGTACATAAAGAGATGGCACTTTAGTATGCCCTACAAGGTCATATAGCTGATATACATCACATGTTTGTTTGTGTTTCATTTTGTATTTAGAGGTGTGGAAAATAAAGTATGCTATATTATTGAGATTTTCCACAGGAATCAATCACGTTGACGCAATACAACATTGCAGTGGAATGAATTTCCTGCCCAAAACACTGCTGAGATTCCTATCTCTTCAGAAAAGAGAGATTCTAGGAATGTATTGTAGAATCGAAGTTGTAAAGTGCAGTCTAGTACTGTCAGATTTGTTAAACAGGTTATTACCAGGGGAGAGTGGAAAGAGAATAATGAGAAAGCTATGCATACTATTCTTGAAGCACTTGTTCTGAAGTGTGGATAATCATTTAACAGCCTGTAGGGGCACATTATAGCACTGCCATTTTAGCACAGAATATGTTTGAATCGTAATTAAACATCCCTGTACTGTAGCTCGCTGTCACAAATGAATATGTCAACAAATGATAGGAGAGTATGATGCATCATATAATTACTTTAAAGCCCAGAACCTGGTGAAGTGTCCTATTTTTATACACATACACACAAACACAAACACACCCACACACTCAAACATACACACACACACAAAAATTCACATACACACACAAACATACACACACACACACACACCACACAAACACAAATACACACAAACACACACACAACAAACAACACACACACAGTCACTTCTCACAATAACCACCTACAAAATGCTTGCCTTCAGTATGCAGGAATAACACAGAGATAGTACTTGCATATTCAGGCGATGACACCATAAACCCATTAGAGGGCACTTCAAAACCACCACACATGCTAACTGCATGACACAAACCTTTTTCTCTTTGACAAAACTATTGTCTTGGGACGTCAGCACAACAGAGTATGTCGCCTGTGCACTCTTGTGTTCGGATGTCAGAGCGGAGAGGGTGTGTGAATATACTCATCAGCTCTTGATCATGAGAGGGATTGTTGAGTGATTTTTGAATAGGGAGAAGTGCCACAGTGGGGGGTCAGATATGACAGATTGACAAGAGTTGAGGGACCAAGGGGAACTCTACACGATGAAAGACCCCTTTTTTGTTGGAGCACTGTGCCATGGTGTCAGCGATGAGCTGTAAGAGAGAGAGAAAGAGGGAGAGATATGTACTAGATGGAAAGAGATTGAACCCGACGTAGAGAAGGAAATAGGAGGTTTGGGAGAGAGGGAGTGTGAAATAGAAGATGGGTAGAGAAAGAGAGAGAGATGAAGAGACAGAGTCAGAGTGAGAGGTTGAGTGAAAGAGAAGATGGGGTAGGTAGAGAGGTGACAGATTTGAAATAGAGCGGTTGGGTGGAGAGGATATGGGGACGGGGTGGCCGTGTTGCACTTGCATCAGAGGAAAACATGAGAAATGGCACGAAGAATCGTGACCTTTCTAACTGGGGGTCAGCCTAGCTGACCAACTAGGATTTCATTCTGATGCACTTTTCTGTTCCTCCTCTTTATCATAGGCCACAACACCATACAGTAGCAGCAGAAAAATGTTTCAACAGAAAAATAACTGTTTTCTAAAAGATGATTCCAGAATATGGTGGATCATTTCCTAACCTACTGTTATCTCAGTTCTCTGCATTATTAGTAAAGTATAACACAATGTTCAACTAACAACAAAATGTACAGTGGAACTTGCCTGCCTTACATGATTTGATTTAATTGCTCTGAAGTGGCTTTCAACAGCTCTATAGCCACGTCAAGTCCTGTGCCAGAATGTTGATTACCACATTCTTCGTCTTTGTCCCTCATCACATTACGGCTGGATTGTAAAGTAATTTAGAGGCTCTGAGATGCAGTGTGAAGGCCTGAGTGCCTTAGAGGGACAGGAGGAAGGATGAAGTAGGAGGCCTGAGCTGGGGCTGGGGCTCGTGCCGGGACACAGGAGCCCGTGTCTGCCACGCGGGCCTTGATTAATGGCACCGCGGGCTGCCTCATCAAGAGGCAATAAAATATGAGGGCATAAGTCAGGCCTCATCCTAGGGTTTGGCAGGTGTTCAAGTCTCCTTATCTGACTGTAGCACCTCCAAGGCAACTCTCTCTCTCTCACAACATCTACTATGTCATCTATCTCTCTCTCTCCCTCTCTCTCTCTCTCTCTCTCTCTCTCTCTCTCTCTCTCTCTCTCATATTCTCATGTTCTTCCATCCCCTCTCTGTCTCTCTTTCTCTCCTTCTTCTTCTCTCTAACCCTCTCATTTAACACAGTGCCATTGATCCTTCCACATCAGAATAACCCCTTTTAACACTGACAAATAGAGGGCTTTTTTTTTGTTGGTAACACATTTACACTACTGTGGCTGTTTTTTCTCACTTCTGTAAGCTGATGAACTGAATTGACAGTATTTCATTAACAGCAAATGAGTACTTGGGTAATTTCAATGTATTTATATTCAGTTCCCTTATTCCCGTTCCCCTTTTCCCAACCTTGTCTCATGATTTCTAGTTGGAGCTTTACACAGTGAAACAATGTACTGGGGTGGTACTGAGCTCTGATTCTTATTTAAAGGACATTTTGTTTTTTCTCTGAACAAATTTACGTTAGAATCCTTCTAGACTAGTTCCAGGCTCCTTGGGTAATTTATCATGTTAGATTTTAATTAGACTGTAGCCATGTAATGTAGTCTTGCATAATTTAATCCAGCTTTCCATCTTTTTTTTCAATCTTTCTTTTTATCCTTCTCTTTTTCGTTTCTTTTTTTCCCTTTCCTTTTTATTCTATTCTGATATGTGGTGTGTGTGTGTGTGTGTGTGTGTGTGTGTGTGTGTGTGTGTGTGTGTGTGTGTGTGTGTGTGTGTGTGTGTGTGTGTGTGTTTTTCCTCTCCTCTCCCACAACTCATCCCAGAAGACATGAAAAATAAATAAGATCATAAAACACCTTTTGAATTTCATGAGCTGCACGGGGCCAGTAACATTAATAGCTGAAGCTCTTCCATTGAGAAGCCATCTTTCCATAAGCTCATGATATACTGAATAGGATAGCAGAGGATTGCATGGTCTGCCTTCGCCCTCTCATCTGTCTCTATGTGCTCCATCTAGTCAATGGAAAGCCAGTCACACTGAATGGATTGACTCTGCATTAGTAAAATACTACTGACTCATTCCCTCAGACTAAAACAATGTTTATGTGAATTTTTGAGTCATAAAAATATATAAATACATAAAATATACAAATGAATATTTCATATGTATTGCCCTCTGGGGCCAATCCCTCAGGTCAAAATGAAATGTGCCTGTGGCGTGTCTATGTATCAGGTGTCAATGTTCTTCCATATCTGCCTTGGGGCTACAGTCTGATGCAAGCTGTAGTATCTATCCAACAGGGGAGGCTGGTGGAGAGCGAAATCAGAGGACAGGCTCAATGCTATGCATTACAATGAGCCTGTCCTCCGATTTCTAGCTCCACCAGCCTCCACTGCCTCCAACCCCGACCAATAAACCCCACCACTCATCATCGGAATCACCACCTCTAATAGCCAGAGAGATGAGAGTGGAGGAGATGGACACGGAGATGGTGACGAGGAAGGAGAGAAAAAGCACATTAGCAAACACCACGGGTAATCTCACTGCTGAACACAGGAAGCAGCTCAGCTCAAGGGGTGTTCATATGAGGAGACAAGATAAGGGCGTGTTAGGAACATAAATAGTCATTCAATAAATGTACCTGAAGGTACCTAATATTTGCTCTCCTTGTACAGCATATTCCCCCATGTTTTGTAATGTCACTTTTCAAAGCGGGGATTCATTTCGCTGGCCACCATTTGCATACGGCACATGTGTGTTGTGATGAGAACGGTTTACCTCGAGTGAACGAACCCGCTGTAATCAGTCATAGTCACAACAAGATTATAGTACCAGAACATGGTTATGGTATATGCACTGCTGTGATAATAGTATGCACTGTAAGAGGTTGTGTGTGTGTGTGTGTGTGTGTGTGTGTGTGTGTGTGTGTGTGTGTGTGTGTGTGTGTGTGTGTGTGTGTGTGTGTGTGTGTGTGCGCGTGCATGTGAGTCTGCATTCATATGCGCATTTTTAAAGGAAAGGGTATATTGCAATCGTACCATAGAGGCACTCTGGTAAGGTCATTTCTAAAGCTGCCCTTGAGGTCTATGCCTGAAAGCTCCCTTAGAAATGCAATGACCTTCACATGTGATCATAAAATTAATTTAGAGTCATAAGAGTTGATATAAATGCTTTGCCATATACCGGTAATATATATTATATCTTTGATAATATGCAGTCGAAAAGTAATCTAGTGAACTGAGTGTGGCTAATGGTCTATCATACTAGCCATTAAAAAACATGCATATATCTTAATACAAGTGACAGCATGAATTTGGCTAGTAAACGTCTGTCTGAGACATAGGCTCGATCAACTCCTTTTAACAGGCATTTCTCCTCATTCAGTTCCGGGCATCCCTGGCATGTGATTGGGCTAAATTACATTTAGAATCCTGTAGGGAAATGCTTCGATGTGTCTTAAATGTCCGCCTTGTGATCATTGGCTTGTGAGCAACGAGAGCTGTCTGTATTTATCGCTGTCCTCTGGGAGTCTGATTCAAAGCCGTCATATGCGTAATTCGGGCTAAATCAGATTTGACTAAAAGGCTTCATCATTTAGCTGGTCTTTTTGAAGGCTATGCCATTGAGATGCATTACAATGGAAGGAAGTGGAGCGTTTGCCATTCATCTTTATGGCAATTTGCACGTAGCCGCTCACATGGCTCTTAGGCAAATCCCCTGACGTGTTGGTGTTTGCTTCAGTTGGACGACTGGAGGATCAGACGGTCGGAAAAACAGTCAGGCGGGAGTGGAGTCGATTTCACAGTAATTGTACAGTCACAAGATCCCGTAGAGCACAGGCAAAATAGACTTCAAACACATCGATAGAAAGATCAAGAGAAGTTGAACTTAAATGATGTAACACTATGCCTGTATCTCAAACAGCACGAGACAGACTGGTGTATCATTCTTACAATCCCAAACATTCTCACATAGAGCCCCTTTAGAACAAACAAGAATGTACCCCCATTTATCCGAACAAAGAAAAACAAAGAAAAACATCAAACATCAGACGTTTAAAAGTGGCCATTCGATGTGCCTTTTCTTTTCCTCTTTGGTTATGTTTTTCTCTATCTGGCATTACGAAAGCCAACCGTAGCTAATTATCCACTCAGCTCAGGTGTCAATGTGCAACGACAGCACTAATAGGACCAGCCATTCTCCCTTTGAGACCTTTATTTAATAGGGCCACGTTCGGAGAAAAAAACATCCCCACTGGGTCTTCAATGGACAGACGCGGGGCCTGGCCCTGCCAGCCACCACCGCTTTAAAAAAGCAGCAGAGACAGAAGACCTAGCGTTAGCTGTAGCGCCCCATGCTATCTTCTCTGAACACACAGCGTGGTGACGATGAATAAGGATTCCTGGGACGATTGGATGAGGGGCTGTGGCGGTTGAATGGGTACCTGGGGTCTAAGATAAAAGCCTCCTCTTCTCCTGCGTCCCAGGCACAATACTGATGATTCATCGTTAGGAAGAAGTAGGGGAGCCGGTCCTTTTGTTTTCATGCAGCGTGATGTATAGGTGCCGAGGGTCTAGTCAAGCATTTGTCGCTCGTTCTGGAGGAGAATTCGGTGGTGGAGAGTGTTTACTCTAGAACAGCATTGCTCAAGGATTCCAGGCTATACAGTACATTATAATGATACGGTTACAGTTGAACCTAGAGATGGATTTGTGTTCATTTCAGAATACTTCTCTTGGGGACATTATAGCTAGTTATGTATGTCGTTCAAAAGCGTATATGTTTGTGCTGTACAGTATACTGTATATGGATTGTACTGCGATGTAGCTCACACGGTAAATATAGATGTTCAGAGGTGGATACAGAGCATATCGGCAGTTTTAGAGGAATTTCTGTGGCTTGTATAAACTCCCTCTACTCTGTGAGAGTTTGTTTGAGCCCTGTGACAAGGCATGGACCAGGAAGAAAAGGGGGAGGAGGAGGAAGAGAGGGGGTATCCGGCTTGTTTCCCTCCATCGACTGTCTCCTTGAGAGGGAAAGGTCAGAAGAGAGGGAAGAGAGGGACGATAGCGGAGAGGAGAGGAAGGATAGAGGAACACCTGCTGGAGGTGATCATTAATAAAGGCCCTGTTGCCCTGTCAGCACCCCTCTCTAACAGATGTGCTAGGTGGATGGGAGGGGATCAGGTAGGGTGGGGTAGGGTAGGGTAGCGTGGGGTGGGGATGGGGGAGGGGGCAGGGTATTATTATTCTGATGGCTGTCCTGATGAACAGATGTGCTGTGTGGTGGTGGTGATGACACTTAATGAAAGAGGGAGGGAGAGAGAGAGGGGTAGTGGGGGCTTAGTGGATAGTGAGTTGGGCTGGTGATCAAAAGGTCATGACTTCAAATGCTACCTGGGAACACCACCTTGAGTAAGGCACTTAGCCCTAAATTGCTCTAGGGAGACTGTCCTGTCCTCTCTAATTGTAAGTCACTTTAAAAAGCATCTCCTAAGTGGTAGAGGGAGATTGTTAGATGTGTACTTCGTGTTGCTGCTTCCGCCTCTGAACATTCTTGTATTGAGGACCTGTGACAAGTTACCAAGACAACCATCACACAAGAATAGGTATCAAGGCCACCAGGCAGGCAGTTGTCGAGATGAATCCGTGGAGCCAGCTGCTGTTCCACAGAGAGGAGGGAGTACAAGGCACTTCTTATGGTTGTCTTTCAGTGCAGTTTGACGGCAAACTTATTTTATTATTTTATTGTTGTCTTACAAAGTGTGCAGTTTTGACATGTTTTCTCTTACAGAGAAAAAGAAAGGGGATGGTCTGAGGACGGCATGTTACCCTGATCTACACCAGCCATAGAGGCCAGGGTCGGAGACTTCAATTCCATTTCAATTCTGTCAATTCAGGAAGTAAATTGACAGCTCGATTCCAATTCCAAATTTCCTCTATGCTTTTCAATGACAAACATTTTTAATTGGATTTGGAATCTCAGTTTCCTTCCTGAATTGATTTTATTAAGATGAAATTGACCCCAACCCTGTTATATGTTATATGAGCCCATGCTGAGCCCATGCTAACAACACTTATGTTTGCCCCTCAAGGTTACACTAAAGCTTTAGCTTTCCACGCTAAAGGCACCAATTGTGACAGCAGCTGGTGACAATTGTGACTAGATGCTTTATGGACTATAATAATGAATGCATACACACGGACACATTTTTTTTATTATTCTATTATTGTATTGCTCAATTGTATCTTGCCAAATTCTTTCCATTGCCATGAATTTAACTCTCTTGTACTTGTAATGGGATGTAATAGATGTGGAGGGTATCAACATTCAAATATCCATAACTTCTTCAACTTGTTTCAGATTTCAATGTATGACATATCATTTGAAAGCTTACAATCTACCGTTGATGTTGCCAGACTTGCAGACTTTATAACCAGACCCAGTCACATTTACTTACATTTTTCAGAATAAAAGTCAGAACGATTGGTTGCCGACTTGTTCCCTGCTGCCATCACAATTTGCTTCCGCTGAAGACCACTACATAATGCTTAAACCATGTGCAAAGGTAATTTGGTGTCACTGCACCGACCAACACAAACTTGTAGGTTTAGTGTATATTCTCATTTTACTAGGATCTGTCAGCCTATAACATTGATTGATCAATGTTGCATACATCGATCGCCTCTACTCTCTATGCCAATTAGCCTACCAATGAAATAGGATAGTATCTTAAACATTGTATACTGTAGATTATAGGAATATATGCATACCTATTTAATAGAAAATATGTTTGGAGAGCCTTTACGTTTGGAGAACCTTTACACAAGTTGTCAAATTTCACTTATTCAGTCCATGGTAATATTGAGAGGGGAAAATAATACAAACTAGCATACAATAGCTATGTAAGTCCACCCCCACACTGCATGGTCGCCCACACTGACCATTGGAACCAGGGCATCGCTATCTTAATAACTTCGGTCGAATATTTGATTAGGGTCTGTGTGTGCAACTCAACAAAATACCAATTCCATCGAGGTCGTTGGAGCTACAGCATATAAAAGGTAGGATTTGGAACGCCTCAACTTCAAAACTGAATCAAATGGATCCGATTTTGAGACTGTTCTGAGAATTGTTGAGATTCCTCAACTGTTTAAAAAACTGTTTCTCTGCAAGAGGGGAGGTAAACTAAGGTATGAGAGTATGCATTAGTGTTGTGATGTATCTTTTGGAAATGATAGCCAGTAGAGTATCGAGCAAACGATTGATATACCTGGAGTATTGGGACTGTGCCACTAACATGAGTCCTAGTGGGACTGCAGCTCTTTCACTTGGCCACAGGATGGAAGAGACTGAGCATAGTGGCAAAAGAGGAAGCGGAAAAGGTCTATTAGTAATGAAAACACATATATATTTATTGTTATTCTGTATAGTTGCCATTATTTGCTTTGAAAATGGGCATACATTTTATACTATTATACCACACACACAATGGGTAAGAATATGTTTTTTCATTTGAAGCTTTATTTTATTATTCTTATCCATTGTGTGTGTGTGGTATAATAGTATGCACTGTAAGAGCTTGTTTGTATGTGTGTCTGCGTGTGCGTGCGTGTATGTGTATATGTGCATCTACTGTATGCATCTGTGCGTGTATGCATGAAGGTGTGTGTTATCTGGGCCTGCACTGTACTGTTATTGTAAGAATGAATTCACACTAGCATGATTGTATTACTGTGCAGAAGTTGCTCTCCACTCCAACTCCCTTTAACAGAGTGTCTCGTCAGCAGAGAAACACAGCTGAGAGATTCCAAACAGAGCAGGCCATTCTATCTGAAGCACTACTGTACTGTCTAAATCACAATAAGGTAGCTAGGCAGGCAGGCAGGCAGGCAGGCAGGCAGGCAGGAAGGCAGGAAGGCAGAACTATAATTCCTGATTGCCTTCTCCACAGCACGGAGAAGCATGACTTATCAGATACAGATTGTACAGTACTCCAAAGCAGGAGGATTCTAAACAAGGCACTCTCTCCTCTCTCCTTCTGAAAACCATTTCTCAGCATTATTGATTCATTTCCCTTGGTGAACTGAATTACATTCGATCCAATTTGGTTTCCCGCTTATTCGCTCCCTGCAGGAGGGTAGTCTTGATTTGCATGGAGGCCTCTGTGGTATAACGACGCGCAGGTATAACGAAGAGAGAGAGAGAGAGAGAGAGAGAGGAGAGGGGGAGAGAGACGTACTGTAGAGACAAACATATAAAGAGTGAAAGAGCAAAAGAGAAAGAAAGAGACGGCGAGAGGGAAAGCAAAACAAATTGAATGAGAAGCGAGAAAGAAAGAGAGTGAGTGAGAGAGAGAGAGAGCAGTGGACTTTAATGGCATTATGGGCGGAGAGATGAGGAGGCTCTATTAGGGCTTTATATACAGTATGAATGAGAATGAAGTTCATGAATGAGGTTTATAGTAAACATTTGAAGCAGGGATCAGGCATTAATAAAAAAGGGATTTTCTAACAAAATGTACAGTATGTATGATGTTATGTCCGGACTGGGCAATGTCAAGACTGGGCAAGATGGAGTACAGTATGCCACCCAACGGAGTTTGAACCCAGATATCCACATTACTGCCATAGGGCCCCAATTAGCTTCCGCTAAAGAATGCTGCGCAATCCACATTTTTAGTGGACATGGCAGCTAAGTTAGTCATTCCTGCAAAGTTTCAGTTTGCCTGTGAGGAGCCGGAGGCGGAGGCTGTCTCTGGCAATGAGTGGGTAGCGATGAATATGATATGTGACAAAAAAATATATTTGTGACACAGTCTTGTGAAAAGGGCCGCATGTCGACCACACTACCAGAGACCTCACAGAGCTGCTATGAACTGATCCATTGTGGATGCAAGAAAGGATGCAATATGCGCTGCAAGTGTAAAAAGGCTGCCCTTAAGTGCACTGACCTTTGCTCTTGTTTAGGAGACTGCTAAGGTGGACAATGACACATTATTAAAAAGTTGCTCTTCAAATATTTGTAGACTATTTTGTGTTGGAAGTACTAGACATAATACAAGAAACAGAAGGGTATTCTTGCTAAAAATTGATTTTCAAATGTACTTTTTACAACAGCATGTTTGGATACTGGATTTGGCTAGCAACAGTGGTAAATATCCCAACAACCTTCAGTTCAGACCACATTTCCAGTATCAATGCGCCTCCCAATCAATCTGATTAAGAACACCTGTGCTGACCTACAATGCAATCGTTGATCTTGTTTATGCGACTGTATTCTGTGGCGGAAGGATATATGTATTCTGAAACTATTAATGATTGTAAATACATGAATTTAATGTTACAACTGTGTATTTATTTATTGTATATTTATATTTTTGTGTATTTATTTATTCCAACCCTGTACCAGTAGTAAATGAGTCCACAACCCCCTTCCTCTCATGGTAAATTGCTTCCATGTTCTAAGAATGTTGCATACATTCTAAATATTCCATTTGATGTCATAATGCATTCAAGGAGACATTATACATTATACATTATATTCTAGATTGCACAGTAAAAGTCTAGATTGATTTGCAGAAATATTTTACTCTTTTATCTCAACTCAACTCAACCTACCCATATTTTAAAATGTTACTTTTATTCTGAAATAGTTTGTTTTCGGACTTTCATTCAGAAATTTAATTTTTCGGACTTTTATTCTGAAATTTAATTTTTCGGACTTTTATTGTGAAATGTTTTTTTCTGACTTTTATTCTGAAATTTAATTTTTCGGACTTTTATTCTGAAATATGTTTTATTTTTTGAAAAACATTTCTTCAACTTGAGTCTACCTGATGCCAGAGGTCAAATCTGAAGTGGTTCCACATCTTTGCAACAGGCGGCCCGTGGGCCATTGCTGGCCCATCACCAATAATATTTGGCCCAGCAGATTATTTTGAGAATCCACTTTTTACAATATCGGACCGACAGTCCCACATATAGCGCCTATAATGTCCGAATAGAGAATCGACCTCCACCTGAATAATGCTTATTATACTTTTATCCATGTTGAGAGTGAATGACACAGGGACAGACAATCAGGCAGCGAAGCGCACTAAGTAGGTGGACAACGCGTGGTGCTGAAATAGCCGACATGCGGTGTGTGGTTTGAAAGAAATAACACGAGCTCAGTAAACCATTCAAACGTAATGTTTACGTATATGTGACTGCAACACACATATCAACAGTAACAAAGCAAATTCTGTTTAATTTTCAGAAAAACATTGACAACAAAATCGGCGCAAACAAAAAGCAGAATCCGCTTGATCTTCGATCTACGCTCCTGAAACGACTTGCTATTAGGGATAATAATTACAATGAGCCATTCATTCAAAATATACAAAATACAATTAGGTTATTAAATACAATAACGACAGGCTTGGTACTCACTTAATGTGAAAAGTACTATTTGCTTGATATCTGGTGATATGGACGTCACTTTAATCCGCAGGCAGTTCTCAAGGTTGTTATGCATCAATCGATTCCTCTCGTGCGTGCGTCTTTATCACATTCATTGACGAAAAGGACGACTCGCATGTATAGAAAGGGAACATTGTGAGCACGTAAAATGTGAGTCTCACAACGGCTTTGCATTGATGAAACCAGGTAGGATGAACGTATAGCTCGCTGTCCATTCCTCTTTAAATGCCTTGTTTTCACCGTCAACTTTCCTCTTTAGACCTTTGGACCTTTAGACCTATAATAAGATCAACATGACATTATGTTTCTCTTGCTAGCTAGCAGGTTAAATGTTTAGTTAACTTCACCCGACACGCAAACAATCAATCCAATAATAATGTGACCTTGTCTGGGAGGAGGGGGGAATAATTATCAGAACAAAAGTATGTTAAATAATTATTAGAATAAGTTAGGCTGCGCTACATTGTCAGTCCACACATTTATTATTCAAAAATATGGAAAAGGGTGAAACTACGTTTCAACGTTGTTGAGAATCACAACACAAACTCGCTAGTCAAGCCAAAATACTGCAACGTAATGGATTGGACTGCTACCTAGTTAACTATAAGACTACTTTACATTGTTAGCAGGCTCACAAAACAAGCTGTGTTAGTTGACTAGCGATGTGTACATTTTTCGAAAGAAAAGTCAAAGCATTAGAACGTGTCACATTTTTTAACAATCAATTACTTAAATTAGCCTTTGATTATGTTCGGGCCCGCCATCTAGTGGCTCAAAATTGTTTGGGCCCGAGGCCAAACTTAGTTGCGACCCCTGGTCTATAGAAACACTGTAGAAAGTTTCATGCTTTAGTCATATCAGCCTCACTAGAACCCTTGTGAATGTTAAGTACGGTATTGTTCCAGTAGGATCAGTTAAAAGATAGTAATTCTGAATGGTATTTGTAACTCTGAACACTTTCTACGTGAACATATGTGGCATTCCATTTTGGAATCATGCCACTGAAACTGACAGTTTAATTTTCATCAATGTTGCAACTTTAAAAAAAACACTCACTCATTAGTTGACTTGCACATTACATGCATCTTATCTGATTTGGAATACTTTTATGTGCAGCACTATTGAAAGACCTATAATAAGATCAATTGTGTTAAAAAATAATGAAACGGAAAAGGTTCTGCTGTCTGTCTGTATCGGATATAAAAAATAAAACACTGAAGAATAGATGACGTGTCAAACATAAGACATACATTTATTCCCAATGATTATTTCTAACAGTCATGGACATGATCAAACAAACTCATACAGGTGGTCACATGACCAGCTTACACATCTCATATCTACACTCATATCTGACTCCAAAAGACATTTTATGGTTAATGATGATTGACAATGCTTTGCTCATCCCTGTGTGACAGACAATCAATCATATCGGATCCTAGATTCATTTAAAATACCCAAAATTCCATTTCACCATGCCTTCAAGTTAAGATAAATTGGCTTGCAAAGAGTTTACGTTCAGGCCTACGTTCATAGCTGAAACTGATGACTCACTCTTTAATGATGCATGAGAACATTAGACATTAAAGAGGAGAACCTGGTCACGATTATGTTGTGCTGTATTAACAGAAAATGAGAATAGATTATCAACAAAATGACTAATTTAACAGTGTTATGTCCATGTGTGGTGCTTGCCTGTTTGTTACATTTGTGTTGCAGGTAGAATGGAGGCTGCTAGGGCTAATTGCCTAATTGAGTGGCCACCACACACTCCCTCTCTCTCATCCAACCATCATTTCCCCTTTAGTTCCTAATTTTTATTAAGTTAATAAATACAATGTTACTTTTACATTTAAACATTGGTTGTTTTGTGTGCTTTATGTTGCTTCCCTTTGAGCTGGGGTTGTAACATATTGGGTGCTCGTCCGGGATATCTTTGAATTCATAGTTAAACCCGTAGATTTATGGAGAGATAAATTGTTTTAGTTTTTTTGGGTGAAGTGGTGATTGGCAGTGGTTACCCTATTCTACCTGGACATGCATGGTGAGTGGGTTGAGTACTATCCGTGTTTTAATTTAGTGGTTAGAGAGTAAACCTTGGTTAGGTAGTTGCCGAGTGGGCAAGCTGAACCGAACCATTGGTCCTTCCATCAGCCCACTCATTTATTCGTCTCATAGAAGACCATTAGATAGGAACTAGGGTTGCTGTGAATATGTGCTCAGAAACATGTTGGTTCGGGGTGGCACTCAGAAAACCCTTTTCTCACTGTTTTCTTGTTGTGTAGTATAGCAGTGAGACTGTTAGGGGATATGTTGGGAATGTGTGTGTTGCATTAATTGGAAATGTTTTTCCTTGAAGCTAACAGCTTAGCCCTTTTCTCACTGTTTGCTTGTTGTGTAGTAAAGCAAGGAGTGTGTTGTTGTCAGGGGATGTGTTGGGTAGCTGTGTGTTGCATTCATTGGGAAATGTTTTCCTTGAATCTAACAACTTGGGGTCAGGAGTTGGGGTCAGGAGTTGGGCTGATGTGTTAAACGGACAGTTCATTGTTCACAGACTCTGGAATTCTCTCCCCCAGCCACTGAGAGACTCACCCTCACTCTCCACTTTTAAATCCCAACTCAAAACCTACATGTTCTCCCACACATGCAACCTTTCCTATTCTAACCATCTCCCTTAACCTTGCCACCCCCTCCCTCCCTTGGACTTGCTCACATTATCTGTTGCTTGTTGTTTCCGTGTTTCTGTGTACCCATATTGTCAGCGTCTTTGAATAACTGAAAAGCACTTTATAAATATAATGAATTATTATTTGTATTATTGTTATTACAGTTCACAGCTATTGTCTTGTGTCAGTGGCTGGTCTAGTGTCTCTCTGGGTGCTGTTGTAAGTTCCTTTTTTGAGATGGCAGCCATAGATGAGTTTATTGGTGATCCTTCTCAGGCCTTATTGGAGCAGTTTACTAAGGATCAACTATTAAAACTTGCTGACCAACATGAGATTGAGATCATCAGTAGTGAGCGATGACTTAAAGAAAGTGTCAAGAAAGCTTTACTGGCTATAATGGCAGCTCTTGTGACTAAGGTAGAAGAACATCCCTCGTCTTCGTCTTCACAACTTTCTGAGGCTGCAATTCAATTAAGGCTAAAAGAGTTAGCATTGCAGGAAAGGCAGGTGGAGATGAAAGAGAAGCAATTGGAACTGGAAGAGAGGAAGTTGGTGTTAGCACATGAATGGATGATGAGTTAGAATTTAAACATGTTGGCTTGGGTGGCTGCAGGAACACCTATACACTACTACAGTATTGTATAAACCTCAATCAGAATACATTACGGCACCATGGAATTAGTTCTGGTGATTAGCAAGCTAAGAGGTTCTGAGCCTTCTGAATCTTTTGGATTTGATGTCAGCAGACACATTAAATTGGTTCCACCTTTTGTAGAGAGGGATACGAAATACCTCTCTAATATTTAGTGTGTGGCCATCACGCTGGTTTGGCCTGTTAATGCACTACTACTGCAGTGTGTCCTGGTTGGAGAAGCACAGGAAGCATATTCTACTTTGACCCTTGAGAAAAACACTCAGTATGAGACTGTTAAAGCCGCCATCTTGCGGGCTAATGAGTTAGCCCCAGAGGCTTATCGTCAGCATTTTAGGAGTTTTGACAGGGAAACATATCGAGTTTGCTAAAGAGAAAGAGGGCTTATTTGGTCGAAGGTGCACATCTCAAAAGGTAGAATCCAAAGAGTAGCTTAAACACCTGAGTTTAAGAAGTATGTTTCAATCTATCTAAATGAACAAAAGGTGTCAAAGATTGAAGAGGCTGCGTCTTTGCAAATGAATTTGTGTTGACACGTTAAACTGTCTTTGAAGATAGACCATGTGGAGACCAGGAGGGGGAGCTCTCCTCGTGATGGCAGGTTCCAGGGTATGTTCTTACAGGCCCTGCTCTAACCACTCCAGCTGTTCAGTTGTGTAGTTCAGCCAGTACATCCCCAGGGATATGTGACACCAGACAGACTTTTGATCAACCAGTTGCTGAAGTAATTTTTAAGTTTTTTATATACTCTGAAACTACAGATTGTAAGCTTTTACATTGAAATCCAAAGAAAAAGTTTAAGAGGATATACATATTTGAATGTTGGTACACCTCAAACACAGAATGGGAGAAAAGTGACTAATGAAACTGCAGAAACAAACGCTGCTAACAGCTAGCGGATAACAATGGCACATCGCTATGAACGTCTAACTGAATTGTTATAACATCACAACATGCTGATAGAACATCGACATGCTAACAACACAACTACACATAATTAGATGATCACACAGTCCTTGCTTTTGAACACATCCCAAAACGAAAGTATGTTTACAAGTAAAGTCTCCCATACCAGTAGCCTATGGCAAATGAGAACAGTGAATCCAATCCACAAACCATGTGTTAAGACATTTTTTGTTGGTTTGAAGTCTGACAGAGCAGTGGCACAGCATTGTAAGTCTTGTTATGTGTGTCAAGTTGCTGGCAAACCTAACTAGAAGGTTCCTCGTGCACCTTTGCATCCCATTCCTGCTATTGGGGAACCATTTGAGTGAGTGCTGATCGACTGTGTTGGTCCTCTCCCTAGAACTAAGACAGGAAACCAGTACCTACTGGCTGTGTGCAGCTACCCGTTTTCCTGAGGCCATTCATCTGTGGAGCTCACAGCTCCAGCTATATCTAAAGCTCTGATTAATGTCTTCTCAATGTTTGGCCTCCCAAAAGTTGTTCAGTCTGATCCAAGCTCTAACTTCATGTCCTGTCTCTTCGCTCAGGTGTTCCAACAGCTGTCTATCAGGCATTGCCCCTCATCAGCCTACCATCCTGAATCACAGGGTGAGCCAGAGAGATTCCATCAAACTCTTATGTCTTTGTTGCGGGCATACTGTATGGAGTCTGAAAAATATGAAGGTATCCATTACCTCCTCTTTGCTGCTAGAGAGGTAACCCAGGAGTTTCTTGCATTCAGCCCAGCTGAGCTTGTGTTTGGCCATACAGTGAGGTCCTTTGAAGCTGTTATAGGAAACATGGTTGGCTGACCAAACCCTTTCCTCAACTAGCTTGTTAGACCATGTGTGTAACTTCCGTTTCAAGCTTAGTAGGGCATGTGAATTGGCTAAAGAAAACTGATGGAAGCCCAGAGCAAGATGAAACTCTGGTATGACAAGTATGTGTGTCACAGAGCTTTCTCTCCAGGAGATAAGGTATTGGTTCTTCTGCCACTTCCAGGTTCTGCATTGCAAGTTAAATACAGTGGGCCATTCTTGATTGAACACAAAGTCAGTGAATGCAGACCACAAGTGCAAGTCTCGTTTATGTCATGTCAATATGCTGAAGTCTTATTAGGATCGAAGCCAGGCTACCTTACGAGATGTAAAACCTGTGGGTATGTTGACTGTTCCTCCATCTTCTACCACAGATGACGAGGGTTCCCCGGTTGTGACTGAGCAGATATCTCATTGTAGGTTGTTAAATACCAAGATACTTGCCAACTTAGACTCTCATTTGTCATACTTAGATGCCTAATCGTACTGACATTACACAGATAATTCAGGGACATATAGGTCTGTTCTCTGATGTTCACAGTTGTACCAGTGTACTCGAACATGCATGTTGCCGATACAGTTCCCATAAAGCAGCATTTCTGTAATTTGAAAGTTATTTTTTTATACTTGGAAAGGTTGCCTCTGCGGGCCAACCTCGGGTGTGGGTGTTATGTCCATGTGTGGTGCTTAAAGCCTCCTACACACTGTGCGATTTTGGGCTGTCTCAGACGAAAGATCACCAGGCGTGGCAATATCTGTGGTCGTGGGTCCATAGGGTGGTCCTATGTCGTACTGTGTGTATGGTTCAAAGATGACTGATGTTACGGTCTTGCGACAGTGTCAGAAATGTTGGATGAGCGTCCGTTAGCGTATCGCACTGTGAATGCTGCTACAACCTATGTCAACTAACCCACGAATATAAATGCAGAATGGAATGATGCAATGATCAGAGCGACAACACAGGCGACAGAAAGGCAACACTTTTTTCTGGTTCTCCTCCTTTTTTGGGCCTTTTCCATGCACATGAATGCCAATATTGCAAGTGCACGCTTCTTGCTAGGTGCCATTGTTTATGTTTATCACTGCTGCCTACTGCCATGGGAGCCGGACGCACACTGATGACGTTTAATGATGACGCTGATGACGCTCCCTCGTTGACTACGATTCAAGTTTGTTGCTTGTCGCACAGTGTGCATTAGGGGTGCAACGGTTCTCGGTTTTTTTACGGACGGTACGGTTTGCGTTCCACGGCTCAATTCACTAGTGAACCGTGACGGTTTTCGGTTTATGCTGCGATTTGGCTGGGTTCGTAAATTAGCTCTGAGAGCGCCGCAACAGTTTGAGGAAGCCCCGGATTCCTACAAGTCTGCGGTGTGGGGTCATTTCGCTTTTCCCGTTGAATACGACAATAAGGGGGGGGAAACAGTGGACAGAAATATTACTGTCTGCAAGCTCTGCTTAAAGCGTGTGCCATATGCAAATGGTTGCACCTCTAACATGAACCAGCATATTCGCCGCTACCACTCAACGATAACACTGACTGGGAGCAGGAAAGCCAGTCAGGCAGCGTCAGTGAGCAGACAGCAGTCTCTCTCTGATGCGTTCGGACAGACGTACACTACCACTTCAGAGAAACACAAAAAAATAACCAATGCAGTGGGGATGTTCATTGCAAAGGATTTGCAGCCCTTTTCGGTGGTTGGAGATTTGGGTTTTCGAAATCTGATAAAAACTCTCGAGCCCCGTTACAGTGTCCCCTCCCGTACATCATTCAGCACCAAAATAATCCCCAGCTGTCAAGGCTAAAGTGCACTTTTACTTTCGAAAGTGTTTATTTATTTTTGGACATTTGAAAGTGTTTTTTGTTTATATACAATTATATATACATTATATACATAACATATACATGTGTATGTTAAAG
>NC_137689.1:53878316-53915816 GCF_963989245.1 Nansenia antarctica
CAGCCAAGGAGGTGCCTATCCTATCCAACACTTATGACAACAAAACACCAAGACCTGACCTGTTTCACTGACACTGGTTTGGCCGAGACCAGGATATTGCGTTCGCAGCATAATGGTATTGCACTACTGTTTATGAGGAGGAGGGTCAAGTGAAGCAGTCAAGTGGATTTAAAAAAAATAAAAGTGTACATCAATTCTAAGTTGTATAGAATGATCATATATTACGATAGAGAATACAGAGTAGTACATGTCAATGTCTTTGGCCGGTTTCCTTGATGCAGATTAAGCCTAATCCTAGACGAAATTGCATTTTCTAGTCTTGATCTAGATCTGGGAAACCGGACCAATATGTGTGATATCTGCACCTAGGATGGATCAAATAAAATATACTTTTTCTTTTCAACCTCATTGAAAAAGAATGCAGCGGTAATTGAAGGTTTGCGGGTCCAATTATAGGAAATATCTATGAGGTTCTCTTCATTCAAACTTCAAAGAGAGATGCCTGATTTTACATCACCCCACCACTACAAAGTGCCTGGCACACACACACACACACACGCTCGGACAGACACACACACACACACACACACGCACACAACACACATACACACACGCACACACACACAAAACCGACCGACCACTTGATTCTAACCTTTTCTTGAAGTTCCCCCCAACCTTCAGCATCTCTGCATCACAGAGAGAGAAGAGAGAAGAGAAGAAGAGCAGAGTAACAGGTTGCCTGACCTGGTCTGACCTCAGCAGACACAGGGGTGACTTTGATATTCCCCAAGTGGGCATTCAACTACTCACACTTAAAGCCTCTTATTGACAATGACCTTTCCTCAAGTCTTCCTCCTCCGAGACATCTCCTCTTCTCCTCTTCATCCTCTCCTTCTCTCCCCCCCCCCCCCCCCCATCTCCCTCTTCTCCCCCTTCTCTGCCATGCAATGACAGGCCTTCCCCCAGAAAACAAAAGGCCAAGTGGCAGCTTGACACAAAGTCAATATGGAGGACTTGTTTGTGTTTGAACACATTGTGCGGTGACCTCTCTGTTTGCCTGCTCTGAACCTTGAAGGAGAGGACACACACCCTAAGCAGACTGACAAAAGGACGGTAGGTTGGCATTCTGCTACAGTACGTTCCTCTGTTTAGCTACCTTTCTACGCATCTGCACGATAATGCAATTGTTCAATGGTGAACCTTTGTGGGGGGGGGGGGGGGGGGGTTTAAGAAGTAAGACCATGTTACAGACAACACAGTTGATATACAAACATGCAATATCACATTACCTTCAACGTGCATTTGTCATGAGTTCATGATATAACTAATGTCCAGAATGTTCCATGGTCAGGTCACCTGCTCCAGAAAAATGTATGTGTCTCTTTTTGTTGTCGTGCTGAAGGAATACGTAGGTCTCCACTTCTTGGAAGCCACGGGTGACAGTGACCTAGTATGACAGAGGAAGGATTGAGTGTCACTCCATGTGTCTCACACACAGACATCAGCCATTATCACCCTAAGTCCATGTGGATGTGACTTCTCAACCTTGGATGATGTCTCAACGCTGTGCTGGCTGAAAGAGAGATGACATCATGTCTGTTTTTTGATGTGTGTGTGTGTGTGTGTGCGTGTGTGCGTGTGTGTGTGTGTGTGTGTGTGTGCGTGTGTGCATGCGTGCATGCGTGCGTGTGTGTGTGTGTGTGTGCGAGTGTGTGTGTGTGTATGTGTGTGAGTGAGTGATAATAACTCATAACAACACACACACACACACATAGAAACCCCTGATGACAAGCGAGTTTTTGGCTGCTCCAGCCATTACAGTAAAGTGGGGCATTCTGCAGCAGGAGTAGAACAAAGGCGATCTCTCCCTCTCTCTCTCTCTCTCTCTCTCCCTCTCTCTCTCCCTCTCTCCCTCCCTCTCTCCCTCTCTCTCTCTCTCTCTCTCTCTCTCTCCCTCTCTCTCTCTCTCCCTCCCTCTCTCTCCCTCCCTCTCTCTCTCTCTCTTTCTGAGGAGCAAGGTCTTCTCAACAGGCTTTCTGGCTCGTTTGGCCGATAAATAAGTCAGTGCATGTATATCACAGCCTGAAAACAAAGTGGTCCCAGAACAATTAAAACCGAACCGAAGGCATTATCATATCTGGATGTTATTTATGTGTTCGCATTCCAGGCATTCATCACGATTTTAACTAATGAGGATCTTAAACACTTAAATCGTTTTTGAGCCAGGAGGCGAATTGGTGTGTGTGTGTGTGTGTGTGTGTGTGTGTGTGTGTGTGTGTCTTTTATACTATTACAGTTTGGATGGATGCACTCACTCAAGGGAATAATGAATTTGTTGTATTTTTGCGAATTCTAATTGAAGTGAAATAAGGACAAACACCATTGATTGATTGGCTCCAATGGTGGTCACACTAACACTGGTCACCAGGTGGCCATATATACTAATTACATCATCCACAATGGTGATGGACGTCAAGGAAATCATCAACTGTCTCAGACTTTCATAACAATTAATGTTAAAAAAAATAACTTCAGAAGGTAATAAAGGCTACTGACGTAGTGTGTGCCCAGAATTATGAAGACATGTTTCATGGAAACTGATAATGAAGCCTGAATGATGTACGGTGCCATTTGAAGGGTGTGTCCCTTGATGGTGCAGTGGGATACAAATAATCCTATCATGATTGGAGTAGGACTACGTGAAGAACTTTGACAGCCTATGGGCATTGTTTTGAATGGAATCCTTCTCATTAGAGTGTGAGCTGCATTGGCACACACACACACACACACATACACACACACACACACACACACACGCACGCACGCATGCATACACACACACACACACACACACACCCACACATACACTCACTCACACACATACACGCGCAAGCACACACACACAAACACGCACACATGCACACACAACCCTTCTCAGCTCGTAGATAGTGCATGAAATCATGATAATTTAATTTCGATAAACATTAACACGTATGCCGTTCTCCCTAAATTCATTCTGACAGTGTTGGCCCCTTTAGTTTTGTTGTCCTCATCCGATTGGCTCACAGCTGCTCTTCAGTAACTTTATCTCTGTGTCCAGCTCCCATCTGCCACCACTGCCTACGCCTCTCCCTCTCCCTGCATCGAAACGCTTTGCTACCCGTAACAGACCCTCCTCATTCATTCTAATTAAGCCAATTGAAATAGAAGCAGCTTGTTTACGAAGGGGGCCTCGCTAGCGTAGCTGCTTAGCATTCTGAGAGTGAGGCCAGAAGTGTTCACACAGACAACCAGAGGTGAGCTTTCTCCTTCTTCTATTCCTCTGAAAATTTGCATTTATGTCTTTTCCTGGTTATTTCCATATCTGCTGCTGCAGGGAGGAAGGCACTGAGAGGAAATATATCAATCATGTTGTAGCTATGACTAACAAGGTTTGCTGATTGAGGG
Source organism: Nansenia antarctica (assembly GCF_963989245.1). Taxonomy (NCBI): domain Eukaryota; kingdom Metazoa; phylum Chordata; class Actinopteri; order Argentiniformes; family Microstomatidae; genus Nansenia; species Nansenia antarctica. Next base: position 53,881,764 of record NC_137689.1, read on the forward strand.
GGGTTGGGGGGTAGGGGTTAGAGGGGTGGGGAGGAGAAGGGAGGAGGGGATAAAACCATTTTTAATATGTTTAGTAAGCTAATATTCACAGTGGAGTGAGGGCTGGAGGAAAGGGAGGGAGAGAAGGGAGCAATTATTGGTTGGGAGTGAAAGTCGTATAGCAAACACACACACACACACATTATTACCTTGCTGTGTTTGTGTGAGTTCAAGCATATCCAACATGCAATAATGTGGAATTATGTTTAGTCCTATTGTATTTGTTGTCAGGGGCTAACGCATTTACCTCAACTCAATACTCTAAAGCGCTATGCGAACACATTTTTTTAATATGGGTTTTTGTAAGATTTTCTCCTGGATATGGGTTTTCGGAAATGATCCACAAGTGCATTGCATGGATGGTGGCACTCGAAAATAATTCTAAATATATAGTAGTATTATCACTGGGATGTGTTTTTGGTGAGAAATTCTACTAAGGTGTACATTTTGCTCCCTTGGTTAATTCTCCTTTGAGCTGTTTCATTTTAATATCAGCCAAAGGGCAAATGAAATATATATCACCACTCGCTGAGAGCAAACACTGAATATGGATTTGTCTTCTCTCCCTGATGTTGCTCAGATACCATGGAGAGAGAGAGAGAGAGAGAGAGAGAGAGAGAGAGAGAGAGAGAGAGAGAGAGAGAGAAAGAGAGATGGGGGGGGGGGTCAGTCGTAGGCAGATAGGGGAGGCTTTGCTTAGAATAATGACTCATTGATTGAAGAGAACGTTTTGCCTCGCTTGACAAAAAAATAAATGGAGGAAACTCAAAAAGCTCAACCACATCTTCATCTATATGATTGATTGTGTAATTCCATGGCTCAGTCTGGGCCAACATTCTTCTGCTTCCGGCTTCTTCTGCTACTGGCGTTATTGAAATTCACAGAGGACTAAGCCATCTACAATACGATAAGTGTACGCGATAGCTGAGGTGAAAGCATGCACGACTTCAATGCACACAGCGGAGGTCGTCTGGTGAGCCACACTCCTAGGACCTGGCCAGAGACCTGAACACATGTACTGTAGCTCAGGCTTTAACTCAGCGGGCTTACACAGTCTGATAGTGTGCGGAGAACCTGGGTTCAAACCCAGTTGACCCCCGTACACCATCCTAATCCCAGTCGGAACAACTCTTTACCTTGATACAGGGTGAGGTAGAAGAAGGGGTGGGAATTGATTGAGATGTTATTGATACCGATTCCACTATCGTTTCTCATCGGTTCGATTCCTGATACATTTTCTGTGTGGCAAAAAAGCAGGCCTACACAGGTTTTCAGCGTCGACGCAGCTGTTTTATTATCTTGAGTCTCTGAACACAGTCTATAATATCTGAACATAGCATTTGAACATAAATAAAGTTAATAACATTTTTTTTATAATGTCTGTGGAAAATAAATTAAATGGTCCTTTTCTTAAAAGGATATAACTTTAGCAACAGTCTGTCTGTCATCATCTAAAAAGGATGAAATGGGAGAATAATTTGTACAGCATTAGTTTTCATTGAGGGTTTCTTTTAGTCAAAGAAAAACATCTGCTAAGCCTGCCTGTGTGGTGCTACTATTAGCAGAGGATGTTTACCCTCAGTATGCTCACTTGGGAAGCAGTGGCACTCATGCGTAGTGTCAAAAACATGGCATTCCTGTAATTTTAGACCATTGTTACGTGAAATGATAATTTTATAGATGTTGGGTGCATTCGTAAATACGCTCTGTGAGCGCCGGAGCGGCCCCGGGGTGCACTCTGGTCGTTCGGAGATTCAGAGCGCAGGGGAGGCTGGTTCATTAGGGGCAATTGGACAATGCCCCACCAAAGGGAGAAGAGAGAGATTTTTTTTTCTATGACTTCTAGACAGTGTTGCTTCTGAATATCATAGTCCAATCAGCTAGTGTTCTGTGGAGTATATCATAGTCCAATCAGCTAGTGTTCTGTGGAGTATGTTCCAATCAGCTTCAAGTCCCGCCCCTTTCAGGGCAACTTTCAGTCTACTCGAAATTGCACTAGGCTGTTCTCGTAGACTTGCATGTAAAATCTATTTTGGTAACTTCAGGCCATTCTGTCATTTGTCTATGGGGTTTTGGGACATGCACAAAGAATCGTACGTGCTTACGTCATGTCATACGGCCGGCGTAGCTTTAACCTACATTTCAGATCACGTTCGTTCACCTGCGGTTGAATCTTTAAAAGAAACACCGTTCAGCCGTCGTAGCAACCAGGAGAAATTAACAGTAAAGGAATTAGGACCACCCAGACCAAATTTTATTATAAAGCAAGTTTATACAAAGGCAGGGAAAATTGGAAAATCGTATAACCGAGGATTTACGAGGGGTTGGTATGAGAAGAAAACATGGCTAGCGGGATGTGAAGTAACAAATGCGTTGTTCTGCTTTCCATTACCGGACTTTGTAAACAAATTGAACAAATGGATTAGAAGGAGGCATCTTTTGTTCCCAACTTGATGATATTGCAAAGTGAATCATCTGTCCTTCAGTCATGATAGGAAAACCAAATCGATGCTGGGAGAAGGAATGGCAGACTGTATTCTGATTGTATCTTCTATGCTCTTTGTATGTTTCTATGCTCTTTGTATGTTTCTATGCTCTTTGTATGTGTCTTGGTGTAGGAGAAACGTAGGACCACGTTGGAAACAAGTGTTTCGGTACACGTTGACGTGTAGAAACTGTAGAGAAAACTGGGGGGGTAGAGGTGATGAAGAGGTCTGTACAGGGGGGTTAGAGGTGATGAAGAGGTCTGTACAGGGGGGTAGAGGTGATGAAGAGGTCTGTACAGGGGGGGTAGAGGTGATGGAGAGGTCTGTACAGGGGGGTAGAGGGGATGAAGAGGTCTGTACAGGGGGGTAGAGGGGATGAAGAGGTCTGTACAGGGGGGTAGAGGGGATGAAGAGGTCTGTACAGGGGGGGTAGAGGGGATGAAGAGGTCTGTACAGGGATGTAGAGGGGATGAAGAGGTCTGTACAGGGGATGAAGAGGTCTGTACAGAGGGGTAGAGGGGATGAAGAGGTCTGTACAGAGGGGTAGAGGGGATGAAGAGGTCTGTACAGGGGGGTAGAGGGGATGAAGAGGTCTGTACAGGGGGGTAGAGGGTATGAAGAGGTCTGTACAGGGGGGTAGAGGGGATGGAGAGGTCTGTACAGGGGGGTAGAGGGGATGAAGAGGTCTGTAGAGGAGGGTAGAGGGGATGGAGAGGTCTGTAGAGGAGGGTAGAGGGGATGGAGAGGTCTGTACAGGGGGGGGTAGAGGGGATGAAGAGGTCTGTACAGGGGGGTAGAGGGGATGAAGAGGTCTGTAGAGGAGGGTAGAGGGGATGAAGAGGTCTGTAGAGGAGGGTAGAGGGGATGAAGAGGTCTGTACAGGGGGGTAGAGGGGATGAAGAGGTCTGTACAGGGGGGTAGAGGGGATGGCGAGGTCTGTACAGGGGGGTAGAGCTATTCTCATGCTAAAATTGACTGTAAATCCAGATGTTAAAGTTGATATTCTTCCCCGTGGAGCATGCCCCCATAACCTGTGCCCCACCCAAACATTTTAGCACCAGCCGCCACTGTCAGAGCGCTTAGAGCGGATTTTAAAAGATGAAAATGGCAACATTAGTTAATGAGTATCTACTGTCAACATCACTAAAGTTAGCAACAGAAAGCTAGCTAACGTCAACGTTAATGTTAACACGATAATGTAAAATTGTTGGTCGCCAGCGAAATGATGATAATGTTATCGTTGGTGTCCGCCATGTTTACAGTTAGTTTGTAAAGACTTTTAACTGACTGTTCGTAATTAACTGATTTCAGAGCGCTCTATGACGTTAAAACCAGAGCAGATTTCCGGAGTGTATTTAAGAACACACCCGTTAAGTAACAATGTTGTCCTTGATTCTCATCCCTAGGTAGGAGCAGGGCTGGACTGACACCGCCGATCAACATGCTGGCAGTCTGTTGAATATACCATTTGTAAAAAAAAAAAACTATAGAGCGGAGTAAGTGACATGGACAGCAAGTATACCAATGCAAGTGTGAACCAGTGTACTCACTCACTGTTGACATACTCCACGGGGATGAGACATGGCTGCTGTATCTGTAGTAGGCCTAGCCCCCACAGTCGATCCAGAGAACATATCTGTCAGTTTCTGACATTTTGAGGCATCCTCTGCTAGCTTCTTACTTTTTTTCTTCCTAATTTTCTGGGCACCCCCTTTCACTATCTTATCTACGAACATGACACTGCACTTGGGTTGTCGGCCGAGGGATCAGAGTGGGGGAGGGGGCCGATGGACAGCAGGGCCTAAGCATGTGATTGGGCCAGCCCATGTGTTAGTATAAACGGGGGCCGCCGCTTGATTCAGCGCTAGTTGATGCCGCGCTAGTTTGGGCTGCGCTAGTTTGGGCTGCGCTAGTTTGGGGTCGGCCGCACTATTTTTATTTTTTTTATTTTTTTTTGGGGGGGGGGGGGGGGGGCGGGGGGGGGGGGGGGCGGCCCGACCGGCCCAAAACTAGCGCGGCCCACCTGATTGTATGGCCAGTCCAGCGGTGGGTAGGAGCGTCAAGACCGGAGGTGCTGTATGTCACAGAGATGACTGCAGCTGATGAAACCGGGAACGGCAGCCGATCAAATGTTAAAACTTTTATTCTGAAATCTTTTTATACATTTCCACGTTGTTGAAAATCTATGACATACTCACTAATCAACTAACAAAGCTTGTTTTGTGAGCCTGCTAACAATGTAAAGTACTGTCATAGTTAACTAGGTAGTAGGGGAGATTACTCACCGAATATGGATTGCAATGTGCAATGAATATGGATTGCAATGCTTCACTAGTGAGTGTGTCATTGATTTTCAACAACGTTGAAAATTATTGTATATTTTTATTTATTTTTTATTGGTTGCCGACCTGTTCACCAGCTGCCGTCACAAATAAATAGAGTTGTGTTACCATGGGCACACTGTGTGTTCCTGCACCCTAGGACCTTCATCTTCATTATGCTTGGAAATGCGTCCAAGGGGTGTGTATGTGTGTGTGTGTGTGTGTGTGTGTGTGTGTGTGTGTGTGTGTGTGTGTGTGCGTGTGTGTTTGTGTGCGTGGTACCACCTACACACACACATCAGCTTATACTCTCAAAAAAGAGGAGGCATTGACGTCCTATAGAGAGAAATGGTATTATCGCTTAAGGGCAGGTAGAATCTACTTTTGAAAAAAGTCTCTTTGACTGTGGGGCAAGAGGAAATGTTGTTGCTCAACACGAACGAAGAGAGTGGAAAAAAAAAAAAACACAGATTCAAACACCCACTACTAACTTGACCTTGGACGCCTTTCCAGCAACAAGCTAACGGTTTGTGTAGAGAGGGATAGAAGTACACAGGCGAGCGCTTCAAGGCCATACATCATGCTTCACAACTCATCCTTTTCTCTTGTTTTGTGCTACAGTTATCATATACAGTACACCCACTCTCTGCACGTATCACCTACGTGTACATTACTGTTAGCCATGTTCCTCTCTCTCCAATTATCTGTGTCATATAATTGAGGTCTTGGATGCGCTAGCTCATACGGTACTAGCCGCCTCTGGTTAATGACTGTGGATCCTCATGTTCGTTCTGCTGTATGCTGCCTTAACTGTGGGTACAACGTTTTAGAATTCCAATTAGAAGCAAAGTTCAACTGTCAACTCTTGGACTGTTTAAACTCTTACAGAGTCAACCATCCACTGTAACTGTGAGCGTTTCTGTTTTATATTCAAGTACAAACCGCTCCCACACTTCCCTTTATTAACAAACAAAGTTTCAATCATATTGGGATCTTGGTACTTTGCGTATCTACTTTTCCTGATTGAATAAACAGAAAAAAATAATAATTTACAGCTCTGTGTCTAACTTTATAGCGCGTGACTCTGTCCAGAGCGATCTCCACTGGTAAACAGCTCTCCAAGGGGTGCGGGACTAAATGAATTGGACACTTTGATGTGCAATTTATTTCTTCCAGGCAGTCTGTCCTCTCCACACATCAGTCAGGGTTTCCGTGGAGTGTGCTGCCGCTCTGTCACATCGACGACCGGAGAGACCAGTGAAACACGACCACGTCTGAGAAGCTGCTTCAAGAGAGAAAGTAGGCAACACTTGAACCTGAAACACTGACTTCATGTAACAATAAGGGAATAGGGGGTATTCATTTTAGTGTGTAAGCACTGTCGGTTACTTGTCCAAGAGTGTTGCCATGATGAATCCGAGAACATACAAAAGGATTCCATCGGAAGTGGTAAGAGTCTGTGTCCACGTCCAGAGACGTTGAAGAGTCACGCTATATCCGCCATTTTAAAAAATGGATACAGTATACTCTTCTATGGATACAGTATAGCACTTTAGAATGAAACTCTTTGCATGTTTTTTTCTTCTTTTCTTCGTCAAAGTCGTTTCGGTAACATGCCGTATTGGACCAAATGCAACCTCATATATTCCGGATAAATGATATAGTCCAATGTCTAATGTCTAATGCTGTGTGCACCGGTGCATCATATTACAATACTACTCTATTACAGTAGCCTCTACTCAGCCTACACTCAATGGCGAATTTCCACAGAGCTACATATCATATTATTATAACAGTATTCAACTCAGATGAATGCCTCATTTACAAGATCTGTGTGCTTCTGATGGTTGGAACTAAAAATATAATTAATAAATTGGAGTGTAATTTTCTTTTTCTCATGTCCTCCAATCAGAGGAGAGGTTGGTAGGGATTATAGAAGCAATGCTCTCTCGCAGAACTTAATTGCTGTCTTCCCATTTCAAAGATGATCTACCCGTGGGCCTGACTGGACCACCCAACGGGCCGTGGGCCGTATCTTTGTCACCTCTGCTCGATATAATGAAGTGTGAAGTAACGCCTGAACCCTGTTAGAAATGGAGACTTGACATCAAAGCTTCACAGAGACCTGTTCTATACAGGATAAGAGAGAAATGATTGTAATGGATATGGATATGAGGAGGAAGATGAGGAGGAGGAGGAGGAGGAAGAGATGCTAATGTATCACTCCAGATGCATTCTAGTCACACGTCAGCCCTGGAAGACTTTGTGTATTCTTATGGAATGGGATTTGCTCCGAGTACACAGCGCAACAAAATGTGTGTGCGTGTGTGTGTGTGTGCGTGCGTGCGTGTGTGTGTGTGTGTGTGAGTAGGTGTGTGTGTGTGTGTGTGTGTGTGTCCATTCCTCACCAGAGAAGCAACACAACTCTTGACCCAGTCACTGGTCATCTCCCACCTTGACTACTGCAACACACTCCTGGCCGGGCTCCCCACCTCTGCCTTCAGACACAAAAATGACAACCCCTGCCTACCTGCAAACAATGGTCACCCCCCAAACTTCAGCCCATTCACTCCGCTCCTCCACCTCTGCTGGACGACTGGCCCCACCACCTCTACGCCAACGTGGCAGTCACGTCTCTTCACTACACTGGCTCCCCACTGGTGGAACGAGCCTCCCACGGCTGTCATCTCTTCAGGCCATGGGCCGCGGAACTGGTATGGCCGGTAGGGCTCGGGCCCTACACAATTTTGAGCATGAAAAGTTCATAAAAGCATGACATTGTAGTACATCAACTGAAAAAATAAAGAAATAAACGAATTCAAATTCTAGCCGTTGTGTACATAGCCTATCAGGAAGCGATAATGCAGTAAGTTATCTAAAAATGTAATATTATTGTACGTCATGACCTGTGTGTGTGACTGCCGTAAACTTCTCGCCCGATGACTAAACGTTGAATAGCAGCAGCTAGCTAATCATCTTTGGCTGGCTAGGTTAAACTCACCTGCTGCTGTCACGGGGTGGCCTGTTACAGTCGACTCAGGTGGAGTGACAACTTGAATTGGTTTGGGGAAAAAGTCAGTTCTTTTTCATTTGAATGAATGCGACTCTCATGGACAAAAACCTACTACCAGTAGTACACAAGCTGCTGAAGTTGTACTATACCATCCCCGTTACTACTGCCAGTGCGGAAAGATCTTTTTCAGCCCTCCGACGTATCAAGACCTATCTGAGGTCTACCATGTCCCAGAGAAGACTAAACAGTGTGATTTGTTGAGTAATGTGGACAGCGCGGGCATTGCCGAGGAATTCATCTCCCAAAATGACAGACGGCGACAGTTTTTCGGCAAGATGTGAAGAACAGTGGTGAGTTCTACATTTCTTGAGCATTCAGCTATAGGCAAGAGGGTGATTAATTAGATGTGAATCTAATAATCAATGTGAATTGAATCAATGTGAATCTGTGGGTGTGTCCCTCTGCAGGGGGGGTAAAGATCAGATTCTAGAGCAAGTTGCTATTTGTTCCATTTCTCATTTGATTAGGACAGTTAGTGGTGTGTTTATTAAGGGAAACAAACGATCATGGAAATCATTTTAGTTTCTGTCACAAAATGTGAACGCCAACGAGACCCCTATTATGTAACGTTATGCTTGCTATGATCAGATTCAGATCATCATCGCCTACTTTGGTAATAAGTGTCTATGGTCGCTGCTGTTGCCGCCTGTTTTATCATGTTGCCTGTGTAAATCTGGCTTGCCGGCTGCTTTCCAGCCAGTACCTAGCCGCTGATGTATGAATGTTTGTGTATTAACGTTAGTAGCCAAATATTGAAACTCCTTACACAAAATAGATCCCACGGCAGGGTCTAGATGTGTTGTGTGTGTGTGTGTGTGTGTGTGTGTGTGTGTGTGTGTATGTCTAGATGGGGGGGGGGGGGAGGGGGGTTGATTGATTGATTGATTGATTGATTGAAAACTGTATTAGAAGATTTGAAGAAGTAGGTACATGAAAGTACATATTACATACAAGGTCAACTAACAGAATAAAAACCCAAGAAAGCCACTGGCTTGCCTTATTTCAATTGGGGTCCTTGATCCAGTTCGGATTTAAGATTGGGCCCTACCGAACCTCAAGGCGTTCCGCAGCCCATGCTTCAGGCTACACCTTAACTGCTCCTCCTTCATTTACTTAGTCAAATGTATTGATTGTAAGTCGCTTTGGAATAAGGCATCTGCTAAATGCCAAAAATGGAATGTAAATGTAAATGGATGCTGGCAGTAGCCGGCGGTTGCTATGGGCAGCGCTAAATAGGCATAGTATTTGGACCTACAGTAAATACAAATATGCGATTAAACATTCAAAGACAGCCCCGGAATATCAACAATTCTCAAAAAGAAAAGTTGTAACTTTTGATCGGGTGGGCAAAACACATATTTGGGTGGGCTGAGCCCCCATCACCCATAGCCACCACTGGGGCAAGAGGCTAGCGCTGGCCTTGGTGTGTGTGTGTGTGTGTGTGTGTGTGTGTCAATACACAAACTCAAAGTGTGTAAACAACCTTGTGCGTCAGCCTCAGTGCCTCTGGGTGTGGATGTCTATGGGAGAGGTAGCATAGTCTGGTTTTTGCAGTGATGGGTATATGTAGCTTACAGAATCTCAAGTAACCTCAAGGCTTAACCTAGCTGTTGATTCAAGACAACTTTATTCAAGACAACTTTATTCAAAAGTTGAAATACTTTGAAATACATTTTCACCAGGAATAGGTTAGGTTAGTTCAACATCCAGTCTCATTGTTTATGCTTGGGTGAGATGTCAATTTAAACCTAAACCCATTTATAGATGTGTGGTTACAGTCTGTACATTGGGTCAAGAGTCAGACATTCTCATAACACAACCACATACTTCTACTAATGTACTGGACATTGCAAAACAACATCCCCCATAGCCACAATATTCAGTTCTCTCTTCTTTATTCTATCTTTCTCAAGACAATTCTATATCTGCTGTATCTGTGTAAACATGTAAAGTGCAGTAGGCTACTTTGGATTTAATGGCTACCATTGATAGAGTTCCACACAGCGATCCGCTGTTTGTAACTGCCATACCATGCGATAGCATCACTATGAATATCTATGCAGGCTCATTGTAATGCATGGAATGGAATGAGGAATGGGACATGTGCTTGATTCCATACTTATTCCGTTATATCCTTTAGAATGAGTCCTTCTACTGATTTCTCCCTCAATCAGCTGCCTCGGCTGAAGGTCTATGTGTCCCAATTTTTGTCCATTATAACATCATGAAGTAGCTGTGACAGTGTAGTACTCTCATGCGGCTCACAGCCGCAGAGGACGACCCCCTGCTGGCGGGAAAGCTGAACACCTTCTACGCCCGGTTCGACGAGGGGCGAACGGAGGTAACCACAACCACAACACAAACATCACTCTCTCCAGCTCTCAGCAGCCTCACCCTCACAGAGCATGAAGTGAGACGCGTGCTGAAGGCGGTGGACCCCAGGAAAGCCTCGGGGCCGGATGGCGTCCTGGGACGGGTGCTGAGGGACTGCGCCGACCAGCTGGCCGGGGTTTTCACCAACATCTTCAACCAGTCCCTGTCCCAGGCCACCATCCCACCCTGCCTGAAAACCTCAACTATCATCCCAGTCCCGAAGAAAAGCACGGTGAGCTGCCTAAACGACTACCGCCCGGTGGCACTCACACCAATCATCATGAAGTGCTTCGAGAAACTAGTCCGGGCCCACATACTCACACGCCTCCCGCCCAACCTGGATCCATACCAGTTCGCCTACAGAGCCCACAAGTTCACAGAGGACGCCATCGCGACGACTCTCCACGCCACTCTATCCCACCTGGAGAGGGGAAACAGCTATGCGAGACTGCTCTTTGTGGACTTCAGCTCCGCCTTCAACACCATCCTTCCAGACAGGCTAGTGACCAAACTACTAGACCTGGGTCTATCACACTCTATATGTGCATGGATCAAGGACTTCCTGACCGACCGCCCCCAGAGGGTGCGGGTGGGCCCCCACACCTCCACAGCCCTCAGACTCAGCACTGGGTCCCCCCAGGGCTGCGTGCTAAGCCCCATCCTCTACAACCTCTACACCTACGACTTCACCCCCGTCCACCCCAGCAACTCCATCGTAAAGTTTGCAGACGACACAACCGTGGTGGGATGCATCTCGGGGGGGGACGAGGCGGCGTACAGGGATGAGGTAGAGCAACTGAGCAAGCTGTGCAAGGTTAACAACCTGCTGCTGAACAAGTCAAAGACCCAGGAAATCATCGTAGACTTCAGGAGGAAAAAGTCCGAGATCCAGCCCCTGCTCATCGACGGAGAGAGCGTGGAGAGAGTCTCAACCCTCCGATTCCTGGGGATGCACATGCGGGATGACCTGACCTGGAAGGACAACACAAAAGCCACCATCAAGAGGGCACAACAGCGGCTATACACCCTGAGAGTCCTCAGGAAGGAACACAGCAAGCAGGAGATACTGGTGACCTTCTACCGCGGCAGTGGAGAGCATCCTCACCTACGGCATCTGCAACTGGTTCTCCAGCTGCACAACAGCGGAGAGAAATGCGCTACAGAGAGTCGTGAGAACAGCACAGAAGATCACCGGCGCCCCCCTCCCCTCTCTGGAAGAGCTGTACAACACACGCTGTCTCAGGAAGGCCTCCAAGATCTCCAGGGACCCGACCCACCCTGGGTACGAACACTTTACCAGGCTGCCCTCGAAAAGGCGGTTCAGGACCTTGGGCGCAAGGACAAACAGACTGAAGAACAGCTTCTACCACAGGGCCGTCCAGGCCCTGAACACAGCAAAGACCTAGGTTCTGGGCCCTGGACAGTCTGGACGGATTGATGGCAGCTGCTGGACTGAAAAAAAATCAGGTGTAGTGCTGAGGCACAAACATGTACATTTCAAGCCTGCAAACTGCGACACTTTAAATAAATGTGAAATAACACTACTGTGCAATATGACAACCCTAGTCGTCTATCTGTACAGTATAGTATAGTAGACAGTGTACATAGCCTTTATTTATGTAAACCAGCTCCTTCCCTTCTTGTGCTTCTTTTTAAAACGTTTTTTTTTTTTTTTTTTTTTTTTACTAACACCAGGGGAGCCACCCCTCCTACATTTCATTGTTTGGTACCTGTACTGTAGCAATGACAAATAAAGACCATTCATTCATTCATTCATTCATTCATGAGCTTCCTCTATTCAAACATCCTCTCCGGTCCAGCCACTGGCATAAACACTCTATGCGGTTGTTTAGGGCCACAACTTGCGCCGTTGATTTAGCGCAAGCTACCACCCGTCAATCAAACACTCTGCTACCCTCCACCCCCAACTCTGCTACCCTCCACCCCCAACTCTGCTACCCTCCACCCCCAACCCCACCCAGGCGGGTGGGGGGGTGGAGGGGGGCAGATTCAAAGTCCTCTACATGTCCCTCCATGTTGTAACTGTTTAGAACCCCACTGGAGGACATGGGGAAATATGCCGACATCTAGTGGTGAACAGGGGAAACTACATGTATCAAGTACTGGCATACACACTATTCTACAGTATACTATATATATATATATATATATATATATATATATATATATATATATATATATATATATATACAGACAGTGGCGGCTGGTGGTGATACTGAGTGGGGGGGCTAATAAATCCAAAGCTGCTACTGGTAAGAATACATACGATAATACATTACGTTAAGGCTATGAAAATGTGGAGTAGGTCAAATATAGAAGAGCAAGAGGACTCATTTAAACACAGGGAAGTAAATGCAGCTATAGTTTTGACCTTTTGCAACATCAGTTTGTGCCTATTATTTATTAACATTACATACATACAACATTACGAGTCACAGTGTGGTATTTCTACCTTCTGAAATGATGGCTAGGACTGGTGATATCAAGCGAAAGGTTCTTCATATACAAATCTGCTGACATACACTTGTGATCACTTTCTTTTTCAATAAAACGAGCTATTAGATATTCACTTTCAATTCAATGTACAATTCACATTTCTCAAAAACAACAAACTGTCAACTTATATGACGTCTTTCTACAAGACATTCTGGAACCTGCAGTTCTTCTTCTTCTTAGCGAATACAACAGAAATGTACTTCTGTCAATCAATCATGTAACATTAATCAATCTATTTTAACTGTGAATCAATCATGTAACACATTAATCAATCTATTTTAACTGTGAATCAATCATGTAACACATCAATCAATCTATTTTAACTGTGAATCAATCATGTAACATATTAATCAATCTATTTTAACTGTCTAACTAACTATTAAGTTACAACACACAGAGCTAAGTATCTGAGTAGAAAAAGCAACAAGTGCTTTTGATATTTTTCAGTTCTTTTTTGTGTTCAGTGAGAAAAGTCCAGTCTGCCTTGGGCTTGAACAAGTGCACTGAAGTCTGGTTGAATGTCTGAGGTGGAGATGCGAAGGACAGCTGAGGTGATCATCAGTGAGAGAGGATCTGTATCTGGATTTGTGGAACTTTTTTTTTTTTTCGGACTTTTTTTCGGACTTTTATTCTGAAACTTTTTTTTTCAGACTTCTATTCAGAAACTTTTTGGGGGGAACTTTTATTCTGCAACTTTTTTTTTTCGGACTTTTATTCTGAAACTTTTTTTTTTCTCACCGATCCTTCACCAAATCTCAAAGTGGGTGTGAGACACTGTGGCTTGTAGACCTCAGGTCTCCATCTAACCATTAGACGACCAGGTGTTGGGCAAAGCTGAAAATTGGACTCATCAAAGAAGATGACCGTACTCCTCTACGGTCCAATCCTTATGGTCTTTTGCAAACCTCCGCCTGGCTCTTCTTTGCTTCTCATTGATGAAGGGCTTTTTTCGAGCTTTGCACGACTTCAGCCCTGCCCCAAGGAGCCTGTTTCAAAACATATTTTTTTCATTCCAATTACTTCATTAAATGTTTTCATTCCAGGTACTACTAGCACAGTTTTTACCATCCAGCTGGTCCTATTGCAAGAGTTATGACCATTGCAGTGGTTTTTATGCTTCCTTGTTAAACAAGATTTACTTCAGATGATGAATGAATGAATGAATGAATGAATGAATGGACTTTATTGTCATTGCTACAGTACAGGTACCAAACAACGAAATTTAGGAGGGGATGATCACCTCATCAGTACCTCACTAAGTAGAATGAGGTGTGCCTGTGTTGGAATTAAACAGACACTGGAATGGAATGGCTGCCATACATGTAGAGATGCTGATTTAATAAATAATATTTGGAGTGGTCTCTTAATTTTTTCCAGAGCTGTCAAATATTTAGTCTCTATTATTAGTCTGTATTATATTTAGATTTATATTCATATATTTAGTCTATAGTCTCACTCCAAATAACATACTTTTCGTTGTACCATTTCCCTCATGTCCACAACTTTAAAGAGCAGGTAGTTGAGGCTTAGCAAGACTTTTTCCAGTCCTTTCATCTGTCACAGGTCATGAAGGGCATGTCTTATCGTCAGTTAGGTGCATCAAACAAATTAAATTCTCTAGTTCTCGCTTGATTTGACATGTCTCAGGCAGCCAGGTCTACCTCACCACGAGAGCATGTGTCATATGGCTTAGTCAGGGTCTTATTATGAACATACTGTGATGAAAAGACCTGGAATGATATGATCTTACTGAAGGTACAGTAATTGAGAAAATTACACTTCCAGCACATTTCATATGGATTATGTTCTGTGGAGTCAAAGGAGCATTAATGAGTAGGTGGATGAGGATAAAGTCTTTTGGTAATGATCATTAATGGTCCCCCGGGGCTGAACATACTGAACATTAAGCTCAACACAGTTCTGAGAAAGTTATGGGTTTCTCTATGGTCTAGTAGTGCTATGGCCTAATGGCCTCATCGGCTAGCCAGTCAACCCTGACAGATCATAACAGATGATATGATGGACCATGCTGTACAGCAACCCACACACACACACACACACACACACACACACACCGTCACACTCCACAAGTACATTCCCAAACTCATTCACACACATACACACACACAGTCAGTCACACACACACACACAAACACACACAGGAAACGAAGAACAACAAGAAGTCTAAGATCTTCACGATCAAACTTTCTCTCTCTGCTGCAGCCTCTACAGTTCTACTCAGACAAAACAGCCAGGGACAATAGAGAGAAAGGGGTGCTCGTCAGTAAACAGTCATTGTGTGAACAGCTGCCAGCCCTGAAAACAAGGATTCTCCAGAGAACATGGGACACTCAACAACTGCTTTTCATGGAACCGAGCATTTCTATGTTGATCGTCATTCTTCCAGAGTTTGGTTGTGTTCGTGACTCATCGTCGACAACTGCGTTGGTTGTTTTCAGCAATCACAAAATTCAACAGACATGTTTTCATGAGTTCAGTTAGGAGTCGTTTGCTTGTAAGATTGGTGAAGCATTTTAGCCTGGTGTGCATCACTGTTGAAGCACTCCAACCAAACACACAATCTGTATAAAGCTGATGAAAGACCTCAAACATTTTACACACGGTTGGCTCAGATGAATGAACCACACACTGTAGAATGCATACCTAATTCTAAATACAGTATAACACCTGGGTTTTATACTACTTTTCACTTTCTAACCAATAGAGTATTTGAGTGTGTTCTGTATATTCGATTAACCTGTACACATCTGATACAACACCTGCACTGTCTGTTTTGTACTAAATTCCATTTGCGGTGTATACATGTGTAGAGTCACTGCTGCTAGTGTATTACTGTGTATCAGTGGCGGACTCAGGCTGTTTGAAGGGCAGGGGGGGCGAAAAGAGAAAAAGGGCACCTACTGCACAACATGGGACCCCATCGGTGCACATGGTCACGTTTAGACCATTGAAGGGGCAGCCAATAGGGCACGCCCTCTAATTTTCACCACTCAAAAGGGCACTTAAGAGAGACGTTTTTTAACCGTGGGGGCACCAGGAGGGGCGGTCGCCCCCCCTGCCCCCCCATGAGTCCGCCAGTGCTGTGTATTGCAATGTTACTGTATCATTGCGTTACTACTCTATTGTGTTTTCTAAGCTTGCAAGCTTGCAAATAAGAATTCCATTGTCCATTGTCTCATACAATCCCCAGTATGCTAATGACAAGAGCCTTTGAAATAGGTGTTGTACTGTGCTGTGTAATGCTGATCTTCAACCACAGAGGGGCAGAAATGTTAACTTTGCAATGTGCCCACATGTGGATAAGACTAAACATTTAGGACTACTCCTCATTACCCTATGAATCAACAACCGCGACTTAAGAATACCCCATCCCTAACTATTACCTAGGCTGTTTGAAAACATCCATTATCATTGTGCTTTCCTTTCCCTCATAATCACAAGTAGTGATTATTTGGAGACCAATAAGAAGAAATAAGAAAACTGCAACTGGTCTTCTGAGGCGTGAGGCTTCATGCCTGCCTGAACTAGAGAGGGAAAGTGCTCTGCCCAATGTGACATGTTATGATTGGTCTTTGAAGCTCTGTGTCTGATGCTGTGGAAGACCAAGGCTTAGCGGTCGGTGGCTGGAGACCTGGAGCAGCTACTGTGCTCTACAGAGTTAGCATTAGAGTTAGCTTTGTCCTCAACCCCCATCCCTAGGGCGGCTACAGGCTAACGTGTGTGTTTGACAAAGGTAAGTCATGTTCTTAAACCTGTCTCAATAACACATCTGAGGATATTGACATCATGGATCAGGGACTACAGATGGAAATGAGCTCAAGAGCTAACTCTGGCGCATTTACATCGATGTGGAAACTGATTTGTTGATTAATGTGCACTGTCCCTGGTAAATAAATAAATAAAATCATTGTCACAAGAAAGCCTGAGATTCATCACAGACATCATTTGGTCGGTTTATTCATTTTATTAAGACAGTTGATACACAAATAAAACATATTATACAGTATATATAATTTCAAAGACAACATACAAATACATATGGCAGCATTTTAGTTTTTTTCACCATGCAACAAAGGCACATAGGCAGGGGGCTAAGGAACCCCCCCCCCCCTTCCCACACCATAACACAGTAAACACTGTATATTTTTCACCATGTATAGAATTGGAGTGGCCATTTTGCTAACACTGACTGCATGTGGCTAACAATCCTGAGGGGTGACATCCTGTATAAACGCATTATACCCACACAAACAAGCCTGATTACGTAACCTTGTTTCTTTCACAGAAGCCCAGTTGAAATGGTCACAATGAGGGAGAAAATGGCCCTATACTCTGCGTGTGTTCCCTTCCATAAAAGAAAACAGACAAATGGACTCTTGTGAATGTTCTCCTGTGAAGGTTCTCCTGTGTATGTGTGTGGGTGGCACACATCTGAGCAAGGCCTTTATGTGCTTGGTTTGTTTTTCACTCCAGAGAAGTTTAGATGGACAGTATTCAGGCTCTACTAGTATGGGCATCACTTAGACTATTACATTACATCAGCTGTCAATTAAACAGGTGGAAAACACAACATAGTGGTTCAGTTGTTTGACTAGCCTCCATTGTTGCGTGTGCTGAAAAGAATATCTGATGGAACCTTGTTTCCTCCCATAGATTTTGTAAATGTGAGAACATCCCAACTGAAGAACTGTGTTGAGGAGATCACTCAGTGACAAAGAGCTGATAACTACTTCCTAAATACCTCTCGTCCCTCTATAAACGCACGCACATACACACGTCTATCACAGAGTGAGATGTCTCTCAGAGCACTTTGTGTGTGTGTGTGTGTGTGTGTGTGTGTGTGTGTGTGCGTCTGTGTGTGTGTGTGTGTGTGTGTGTTGTTTGGGATGCGTCTATCTCAGTGGAGGAAGCCCCTGTCAGTGTTTGGGCAGGGTTCTGCTGGGTTAAGGAGAGGATTAACTGACAGCCCATCTGATTTTCCCTGTGTTCTGTCAGTTCTCAAAGAAAGACCGGCTGTCACTGCCTGTCTGATACTACAATCTCTCCCTGCCTCCCTCCTTCTCTCCAACCCACTGTACTGCAGAGTTTCAGTACAGAGGGTAGCCACACGTCCGTACACCTCGTGCTTTGGCACCACACGACAGGTTTGGTGGTGGATTAGGTTCCTGGTGATTATGTTCTAATATCCACCCTTGCATGTGAAACAGAAGGAAGCTACAGGATGTATACTTGGCCATGCATTCTAAATGATATGCTGGTGTGGATAGTGGAACATTCTGTAGCCTGTATCTGCATCCTGTATCCCCTCACACCCCCACAGTGCTGCATTTTGATATCTGGTCACAGGCTGTTTACAAATGGCATCCATTAGACTTTTACACCAGCAGGCCATACAATCAACAGAGGATGATTCTGCACAGGGTCTCTGGTATCAGAGGAGATAGCTTGTGTTATTGGATGGCAGGGGATCACGGTGTGAGGGGAAAAGTTGAACTGGTGAAGTTGACACAACAATAACTGTTTACATAACGACATTCTAGTTACTTGGGCTCTTGATTCTGACTGCAGTGACTATCATGCTTGTTTTTGATGTCCATCAAATTTGAGAGAAACAATGTTGGCATTATAAGAAAATAAATTATAGGTTTTAAACTGGATTATAAATGCATATGAATTCATGGCCATATGGTCAGAAATGAGTACAAGTAAAAACAAAACGGTGCATTCAGTAAGTGCCACAATAGGGAACAGCCCCAGTTCTTTGGAAAATAACACAGAAGTAATGAGATTTATAATAATAAGAATATAAAAAAACAACACTCCTACAAAATAAACGATATGGACATAACATACAGGTTTACCTTATCATATTGCACAAATACTCAAGTGGCAATTTCTCCTTTTTACTTCTTTCACTATTTTCACTATTATCTCTCTCTCTCACGCACACACGCACGCATGTGCGCACGGGCACACACACACACACACACACACACACACACACACACACACACACACACACACACACATAATTAGCTACATAATTTGAGGGTAAAAATATGATTTACAAATGCAGCATTATTTTTTGTGACAAAACCAATTAACTATTCCACACTTTTTAATCACACATTTAAATGTGACACATGTTGTCTCTGTGCTCTGATGAAGCTAACTGCACAGTTTGAAATCAGATGATACGATATTATGATATCTTTCAGACATGTTTGCATGGGGTGTCTTCATGGGGTCCTAATTATAACCAAGGATGGCTGTGTACAGTAAGGAGAGTATTTTTGAAGAGGTAAGACAGAGGCAATACAATAAAACTACATTTACATTTTTACATTTACACAAAGGATGGGTTCACATATACGGTTCAACCATCTCGCACATGTGGTTCTTGGCAGTTGTCTCTATATCACTTTAGCCTAAATTACAATAATGACATATATTCCTGAGTTCAACCAGAGTTCAATTTACAATCTTCATTTTCAATTGTTTCTCTTCTTTACAAATCTTAATTTACCTTTGGGTAAACCTTTTGAGTTTTGGGGTTTTGCATTTGTTTGGCATTTAGCAAGGTGAAATGTGTCTCTCTTTAGACTTAAACAATCTATGATGATTTATCTCAGATATTCTATTTCAGAAATACCATAAACCAAAGGCTCTTTTAGACTCCAATGTAACATTGACTTGCATGGATATTGAGTTATAAATTGTGCTTCTAAGCAATATGACGTAACTCAAGTGAAACAGTATGAAAGAGAAAGAACCAGAAAATAATCAGAGTAGTTCACTAGACATGCCCGTTGTCAAGCTTATGCTTCACAACCAGACATGACATAAATTAAGAGGTAGCCTTTTCCCAATCTTTCCTAGCTCCAATAAAGACAGACACCCCTTGGGATGGGAAGAGAACGTTTGGCGTTTTAGCTTTGCTGATCTGTCTGAAATCATACGTGGTGTCTCCTCCAGATAACACTGACCTGAACTTAAACTACAGTACTGCACAGTCTATGTGATCATCTTCAAACTGACATCCAAACTATCTCTAAATTGCCTGGAAAAAATAGGGGGGCCTTTGACATTTCCTATCATGAAAATTGTGGATGTCGAGAGGCAAAACTGTTTTTCTCTAATAATGTTTTTGAAAGTCAATCTTTTGTCTCCCCTCTGACTGACTCGTATTGTGCCGCCATCAGAGAAGCACAATTCATTCAAAAGAATGCAATGAATTTCCTGTTAGTTCTTAGGGGATATGCTTTGTTTTTCCTGTTGCTGGGAGCCCAGGGTCTTTTTTCCTCCCTCTTGAGCTTCCCGTCTGGGGTCTGGGGCTTTGGCTTTACTGGGGGGCTGGAGAGGTGAGTGTAAGAAGTAAGGAGGCTGGACTAGACTACAGCCGTCCCCCACCTCCACCCTCCTCTCCCAATAACACCTCACCCCCTTTGCTCTGCCCCCGGCCTCACCCCTCTCTCGGGGCCGAGTAACGAGTGCCTGTTTTGATTGTGTGACTGAAAGAGGGAGTCGGAATTCTTTCTTAAGCGTCATGAAAGAGCAAAGAAAGAGCACGAAACCCTCTGAGTGACGGAGAAGGGAGACTGTGGTGAGGAGGAGGAGGAGGAGGATGGTGATAATGATGATGCTGATGATAATGATGAGGATGAGGATGATGAAGACGATGGTGATCTTATGCCATGCTGCTCGTCGGCGTGCTCTGGGTGCTGCCAATGCTGGCGTTGGCGCTACTGTTCTCAGAGGGGGAGGGGTTGGTGGAGACCGGTTGTCGTTTGGTCAGAGAGCAGGGACATCCTGGCAAAAGAAAAGAGACAAGGGACCTTGAGAGACCATCAGAAGAGAGGATAGACAGATCAGCTTATCTTACACACAAGGTCAACCCTTTTAGTACTTGAAGCTTTATTTTAGGTATGAAAGAATAATGTCATTATCACTAATATCTCCTTGTACTTGCTTATGTAGTCTTCTTGTCTTAATCTTGCCATGGCCATGCTTCTGACATTACGCTAACGTTGTTGTTGGGTCTCTTACCTGAAAGGTTTGCAGCCGTTGAGCTCACATCTATCCCGGCGGGGTATCCTAAATCCCATAAGACCGAATGATACAATATCACAATCTAGTCAGGAGTCAGAGAACATCTTTACAATGAGTGGAGGTGTAGTCATGCTGTAATTCCTCAAATAACAACATGTTCTTAAATAGTATTTTAGTAATATTCATGGTATGTTGAGTAGAGCGGTTGCTACTTATACTTACATACTTACTTACTTACTGTCATTTAGTTAATACACAGATATAGCAGCAACTTAATGTAAATTGTGCCAATCTAATTGAGGAAGGGAAATGTAACACAAATGTTTTAGGACACAGACTAACCTGTGCGGATCTTGATGAACCATAGAGCTCCAATGAGGAGAACTCCGATCAGGAACCCTCCGAATGCGATGCCCAGCACAGCAGACAGTCCAAAGTCAATACACACCGCTGCAACACACAGAGGTGAAACATATGTTTACATATGTCACATATAAAACACCTTAGGCCACTGTGACATACTCTTGTGTCACTAAAATGCTGGCATTGTTGCATCCTCATTTCTACTGCACCAACACAGGCCTACATTACAAACAGTTGACATTACAGTAAGTACTCATTCATTTTCTCCTTGTTAAGTAAGAACGAAAACATTGCACAATTGAAAGGGCAAATCTGTTTGTGATGGCAGAAAAATGCTTATCGCTGTTGTGTACTCAGTGAGATTTTGGCTTTCTCATCATGTGAAGTGAAGCTGAGTTTACGGTCACATAGTTTTGGCCCACGCTCTGGCTGTGCCCCCAGGGCAGCCTGTGTGTGGCATTGTCCAACATAAGTCGTTCCAGCAATTACAGACGTAGAAGAAACCAAAACAACCTTGGAGCCAAAGGCCAAGCAGAGGCAGAACCGTTCTCCCTAGGCGGAACTCTCCCTAGGAGGAACTCTCAAATCAGCTCTGCTGACAATTTAAAATACAGGCAAATCTCTGCCAAAGGTGAATTCCTCTGTGGTACACACAAACAAACACACACACACACACACACACACACACACACACACACACACTCAGGTACACACACGCACACATACACACACAGAAAAAACATTTGTGCCACCAAGCATGCAAGCATGTGTACACACACACACACACACACACACACACACACACACACACACACACACACACACAAACATTTCCTTGCATCCTCTTTAGTGGAAAACTCTAACATGGATCCTGAGAATTCAGGAGGAAGCTAATCATCAGTCCCCAAGGTAGAAGCCATCCTGTGTCTTCCCTGTGTGCCGTTTCTCTCAACTGCCCCCTCAGCCTCCTGCATCCTGTGCCACTGCACTACACGCGCGGCAAAGCGCTACGCTAGGCTACACACAGCCCTCTCTCTTTCCCTCAAGGACAGGATGCAGGAAGGATGAGGGACTGCATTCTGTTTGTTTGGCAACAGCACCTCTTGCCGCCATCCTGCAAGCCATGTGCATCTGCTTCTGTATAGTCAAAGTGTCTATGTGCTTCTATGAAGAGGCCCATGGACAAGCTGCTGTTTCATAAACAGTGCTGCGATGATTCATGGCACCTCAGCCAGATATATCTATATGCATTATTTTTGTAACATCAAAATGAATATATTATGGAGGCACAGGAAGTACTTGCAGTAGCACAGAGCAACAAAGACAGTTTACATTACATTTACATTTTTGGCATTTAGCCGGCGCCTTTATCCAAAGCGACTTACAACAAACAGTTCGAGATTTCTGAAACAGGAGCCTATTTAATGGGGGGGGGGGGGGTATTTGTTTTCCAGAACCAGCCTGTGCATTCTGAGTTTTGACAGCAAAGCTGAACAAACAGAGGCAGGAAGTAGAAACAGCAGTGCAGGTGGAGGGGACAAACAGACAGCAGGCCTGCACTACGACTCCCAGCAGCCCCCTGGGGGACAGCTACCAAACAGGAAGGACAGCCAAGGGGGAGCCACATCCTGGATACACAAAGCAGACAAGACCCCCCAGCAGAAAGGAGTCAGCAGGCAGAACTGATAGAACACTGCCTGGTTCCAACATTCTGAATAAAACCCAACAATGCTGAGGGCTCAGAGAGTGCTTTGGTCGTTGGTGTGTGTGTGTGTGTGTGTGTGTGTGTGTGTGTGTGTGTGTGTGTGTGTGTGTGTGTGTGTGTGTGTGTGTGTGTGTGTGTGCGTGCGTGTGTGTGTGTGCGTGCGCGTGCGTGTGTGTGTGTGTTGTCTTGGCAGGCCGGGATGAAAGGAGTTCTGAGGTCAATGAGAAGCAGTTTAATGGGAGGAAACGTTGTTCCCTGACCACTGGCTCCGGGCCCTGCGTCCTCCATCACAGCCAGTCCCTGAGTCCCTCCACACACTCACATCACCTTTCCATGACATCCAACAAAATGGGCGGCCAATAAAGAAAGGAGGCAGGAGGGAAAACAGGACACGAAAAACAACAATGAACAGTCAAGCCTGGCTGTCTGTCTCTAACGCCAACATGACGTCTCTGATGCACCAACATTTATCCTCCCGCTCCACCTCCTCCACCTCCTCCTCCTCCTCCTCCACCTCCTCTCTTGTGTGAGAAGGGGAGAAAAAGGACATTGCAGGAAAAAATACCTCGTTGGCCAATGCCGGTGGAGATGTGAGCCAAACTGCCAAACGAAAACATGAACCCAGGGGTCATCATGGTTTTCCTTTTTTTGCAACCGAAAATGAGCCATAATGGGCTTCCCCTCTGGGTCGCGTGCGGCCTAGGAGGAATGTGAGGTTTGCTCCTGACTCATCTGCCCGGAGATTGTCCTCCTCCTTTGAAGAGCGACACCTTCCCCTCCATGTGTTGTTTTTGGGGGGGTTGCTGTCTGACAATAGCGCCGGCCCTTGCCCCGTGTTTGGACGGCCGCGCGCCAGACTCTGCGGACACAATGGAACCCCCCCCCCCCACACACACACACACACACATACACACACACACACACACTCACTCCTGGGGGTCATTATTCCTGATTGTGGTCACAAGGTCAGCATGCAGTCCTTCCTAAAGGACGACGCCCCACCTCAACATCCCCTCACCGACCCCTCTGCACATTTTGACCTCATCGCCATGACAACAGTCTTGGCTGCCAACATTGGACCGCATAGCAGTACAGTATGCGTGACAAAGCAGACTCTAGGCAGACCTTTACTGTCATGGCCGGAACAAGATGGACTAGGTTTTTTGTTGTTGGGGGGTGGGGGCGAATTGTTGGGATTCTGAGGACAATGTGCCCTACTGTAATGTTTGGCAGGAGTGGTTATTGTTGAATTCATTTCAGTATCTTCTCATATTCAATAGGAAGGATGACTGTACTGAAAAGGGGGATGTTGGGGTTCATATCAACCACCGAAAAGGGTCACGTTTAAAATATACATATCAGTTCAACATATACACACAATACGAACATTTTGCACACTGTCTTCAGAGGGCCAAGAATGGCATTATCATTTCTAATGTAAATATTGTTTGATGCCAAGGTGGGAAATTGATTTGGAATCATTCTGGGAGCTTCAGGGTGTAAGACGCTTGGGTCTTCCATGTGGGAGATCCAGGATTGATCACACCCATACTGATTAGAGAACCATCATGGCTGGGTTGAACTCACTTGGTGGAGGGATGTACGTCTGGATGACCTCCAAATTTCTCTTCACTCGTCCTCCATCTCCACATTTCTGTGCAGAGAGAGAGAGAGAGAAAGAGAGAGAGAAAGAGAGAGAGTGTGTTTGAGATTAAAGGGAAAGTTCACTTTCAGGACTTGGTTTGTGTACTTTACCATTCACATCTTAGCTACATCTTAGCATTCACATTATTTAGGCCACAATAATGTTGACCTCCATGTCATAAACAGCAAGCCTAAAACACCTCAAACACCATTAGTAATGCTGGTAAACTGCCTTACTGTCATTCTCTGTGTGTAATAATCTACGTGTTTATTTTCATTCTAGGAGCAAACATTTCTGGCTTGAATATGTGATCATTCATTGTGGTAGAATCTACTGCACTCATGTTGACACACACACACACACACACACACACACCACTCCTAAATCAAATAAAATTGTATTTGCATTTGCATTTCTCACAAAAAAGCCTTACCTCGCTGAAGCAGAGTTTGACGGAGCACTCCAGGTCCCAGCTGGTGGAGGCCAGGTCTTGGAGCTGCTCCAGGGAGAAGCTGACGCGGGTGGAGTTGGGACACACTGTGGTGGAGCAGGCCTCGGGTCTGAAGGGCATGTCCCTTACCAACAGGCATGACGCCTTGGAGCGCACCGAGCAGTTGATCACCTTGATGGTCAGCACGATCTCCCCCACGGTCTGCCCTGAGATCTGGATGACACGTCGAGACACAGGGGATTAGACGAATAGACATACTGTCATTTTAGACGTACTGTAGGATTAACTAACTAACTAACTAACTAACTAACTAACTAACGGCTAACTCAGAGATGGCTCAGAACTCTGAGATCTCAGTGGCACATGAGCTGTCAAGTCTATTTTATGAGGAGCACTTGAATGTAGCGTAAAGGCCAGTTCAGACCAAAGATCCGCGATGAGACGAGATCGTTTTAGAACGTCGCAGAGAAAAACTCGGCAACCACTTGCAACCGACGTTCTAAAACTGGCCAGTTCAGACCAAAGATGAAAGATTAAAGATAATTCAGACCTCTGCAACTAGAAGCTGGATGCTCTAAAACGGTCTCGTCTCGTCGCGGATCTTTGGACTGAACCGGCCTTCAGAAGGGATAGGAGTGTGACAGGAAGAAGAAAAGGAGGGTGATGGACAGTGAGAGAGGGGTCTCACCTCTGCGTAGATCCTCTTGTCGCTCTGCACCTTGGTGTTGGGGTCGAGGGAGGAGCGGTAGTCAGGAGAGGTGTACAGCTGCATGAACATGGGCATAACAGGGAGCTGGGGGGGCGGAGGGGTCTTCTTTGTGGGGGCGGGCTCTGTGGCTGAGACAGGGAGGGAAAGAGACCAAAAAATCATCCTACAGCATAAACTCATGATTACACAAGCTCTATTCTAAGAATGACGAGTTCCCCATGCCCATTAAAACATACAGTATATGATTAGGACTCTTGGCCAGACCTGGAAAAAACGTACTACTAGGCTAAAACCTCTGAGAACTCACCCCAAGAAACATACCTCCTCCAACACCTCAAAGTAGCACTTGAAACTATATATTTCATAGTGCTGGACTGTAGTTTCTCATGACCTCACCTGGAGTGTGGTCCTTGCTCCCCAGCTGCAGCGTGACCATGGAGCCCTCCAGGGTGATCTCAGAGTAGCTTGTGAAGGTACTGGCTTTAAAATGTTCCAGAGCCTTCTTCTGCACCTCCTCAGCAGCGTCAGTGGTGATGTTGACGGAAGGCTGGAGCCTGTGCGACATTCCAGTTAGCATGACGTCGTTGTTAGACTGAGAGAGGGGGAAGAGAATGAGGAGAGAGAGAGTTAAAGAGAGAGAGAGAGAGAGAGAGAGAGAGAGAGACAGCGAGAGAAAGAGAGAGAGAGAGAAAGAGAGAAAGGTTTATGTTACAAACAATACTATTGTCAACCATACAATTGTCCTCCACTTACTGCAATCCTCACATCACATCAGGAAACACACCATAGCATGATAGCTACACAGGTCATTCAGCGACCGCAGGTTTGCAGATGTCTTCCACATGGGACAGACACCCAGGTTCGAAACCCGCCTGAGTATCACGTGCTTACCCCAAACTTGGTGTGCTGTAGGTCATGGATGCTCCATGTCGTGCCCTGAGGTCCTCTGAGGAAGATACTGATCATCTTATCTGTGATCACGTGCAGGGACACATGGCTGGAACAATAACAAGACAGCATGAAGCACATCCAGGGAGAACCCATCTCTGGAGCTGACAGTAGCAACACACTATTGTAATGACATTCATTGCCTGGCAATCAATTATAAGTCATTCCATAACAGTTGGCAGTAACGACAATGATAACACATTCTTACGTTAGCTATACTATTATAGCTGGTACTTTGTTCTCTTTTTGAACATGACTTTCAGTACCTGGTATAAGGTCATTACAATGAATTATACGTTTTATTTAATTACAAAAACTCTAATTACCACAAGGCAACAGTAGTATAATGTCTTGCAATTTCTTGCAGTGTAATAGTGTATATCTCATCTCTTACCGAATGCTGACATTTTCAGGGATGTTGAGGATGTGCAGCTCTGTTCCAGGACGAACGCTAGCTGGTTGGTTGGAGCAGGACTTAAGTGAATGCGTTCCTGATTCTAAATCCAGGAAGTGCTTCATCGAAGGCTGCTCGTTTACAAGTTCACAGATTGGTGAGCCTAGTGTTTTTGTTCCTGTGAAAATCATAATAAAAAAAAGGCTTTGTTTCATTTATCCTTCATTCTTTTGCAAACGATTCTCTTAAAATAGTCAACCAATAATTGACTTTTTTCCTAGGAACCTTGTGACATGAAGTGTTTTCTACATGCAGTATCTGACTAGATGCAATGTTGCCTCACCCTCTCGGCCTGTGGAGAGGATGGTCACTGGGTTGTGGACGGTGGTGAAAGACGTCACGCCACCAAACTCCTTCGTGGCCCACCTCACCAGCTCCTCGTTTTCTGAAGGTAGGTCTTTTTCATGTATGTTGACAGCATTGTTGCTCAACAACGATAATTTGGAGACACCTGTTTTAGGTTTCGACACCTGGTGAGGAAAGAAACCGACATTTTCACTTGATTTACATCACAGAAATAGTCTCCCTGACAATCTAGTTTACAGTAGATTAGATGAGAATACTTGTGTTAGGAAATCTTGCATCATACAGGCATACTTCCCAAATATTATATAAAGCAGACGTCACAAGATATACAGTATATTCATACTGCACTGATCAGTATCTGGAGAGCTGAGGTATGCAGGCTTTTCTACCAGATTTTGTTCCAGCCACACAATAGAGAACTTTGAACTTTGAACCTGAAGAGGAACTGAGTTGGTGGCCACTGGTCTGTTGAGTGTACACTAAAGATGAACGACTACTGTTTATTTTTTGATCATCTCCTCTGTTATGCTGCTCCAGAATGTAATCCTATGGTAAATACTAATTAGTATCCCCGTGACAAGTCTAGACAGAGCTGTTTGTCTGTTCATTGTTGTCGTAGCATTGGGGTGAGTCAGATGCTTATTTCAAGCCCTTAACTCATTAAATTAAGATTTGCCCACTGTGTTTGACAACAGCCACATTAAAGCATGTTGCCCACCCCCCGACTCTCTCTCCCACTCCCTCTCTTCAGCTGAATCTCTCTCCCTTTTTCTCTCTCTCTCTCTCTCTCTCTCTCTCTCTCTCTCTCTCTCTCTCTCTCTCTCTCTCTCTCTCTCTCTCTCTCTCCCTATTCTCTGAGCAGGGGCTAATTTGAAAAGGAATGTTTATTATGGTAAAGTGTCCACGAGCCGGGTTACACAAGCCCGTTGGAGCCAAGGTCTTTCCTTGGCTTCCTGAGTGGGGCCGGGAAATGGGACCTTTTTAACTTTGTGCGTCAGCGGAGTCGGCTGGAATCTGGCTCCATACGGGTATAAATATATACATCCAGCTCATACACACCAGACATTCCCCCGTTCCCGAATAATGGACTTTAGATGAAGTGCGGGGGTGGGCGGTTTTTAGCGGTATGGGCTACGTGCGTGTTTGGATGTAACCTACCATACCCCCCACATCTACACTCATAGTAGTAAAATACTTTCCCAAAGACTTATAAGCAGCCACTGAAAAACCAATTAGATCATTAGCCGCAGAGCTTAGGA
Organism: Nansenia antarctica; assembly: GCF_963989245.1. Classification (NCBI taxonomy): domain Eukaryota; kingdom Metazoa; phylum Chordata; class Actinopteri; order Argentiniformes; family Microstomatidae; genus Nansenia; species Nansenia antarctica. Next base: position 53,910,483 of record NC_137689.1, read on the forward strand.
GTAAAAGTCCCTTTATATACACACACAACAGATGGATGGAGCCATACCCATTTCCCTTCGGGTCCTTTCTCAACAATGGCTTCATTTTCTAACCCTCATCAATGTTCTCATCGCTATTCCCCCCCACATTCTCAGCTAGTACACACACAGATGGACATCTTGTTTTGGGACTGGGAGTAGAGGGGGTGGTGGTGGGGTGGGAGGGCTATGTTTTACAATTTAATATCATTTCACAATAATGGAGTATTTAAAAACAACAATAAATGCAATCAGCCACGCTACATTGCCCAAACTCACAGGAGGTATTCAGTGCTTTGCCAAAGAAGGGGCTAGGGACAGGGGAGAGTAGCCATTGTGTGTGTTGTGAGTCTTGGAGTTTTAAGAACAAAGTGTATCTACAGTGTTTCCTGGTGTGTGGAGGTGTTGCGGTGAAAAGAGGGCTGGATGTGTGCCGAAGTACCCTGGAAAGAAGATCACTGATTGTTTTCCTTTTGGACTTTGGACCTCCATGTTGGTGGTCAGTGGAGTGTGTGTGTGTGTGTGTGTGTATGTGTGTGTGTGTGTGTGTGTGTGTGTCTGTGTCTGTCTGTGTCTGTGTGTGTCTGTGTGTGTCTGTGTGTGTCTGTGTGTGTGTGTGTGTGTGTGTGTGTGTGTGTGTTGTAGGTCAATGGCTGCACTCAGACCTCACACAGCCAGGCCAGAGGCCTGAGCTGAAAGCCAAGTAAACCGTGTGATTGATTGGCTCCTCTCATGCGTGTATATTTGGTGAAGGGTGGATCGAAATAGAAAGACGGGAAACTACAGGAACGGGAAAATAAAACACTACAATGGAAGGAGAGAGAGTGGGAGGAGGAGGAGGAGGAGAGAGTGGGAGGAGGAGGAGAGAGGGAGTGAGAGTTAGTGAAAGAATCACTGAAAGAGGGGAACTATTCTGATAGGAACTTTTCTCCTAGGGGGTCAGAGTTCGACGTAGCACTGCCATGGCGGACGTATCGCACGACAGGAAGTGATCAGAGAAAGGAGCCCCTCGGTCTGCTGGCGCTTCCTACCCCGTGACCTGGCCCGCCGAAGGTGAAGGAGCCACGGAAGACAGGCTCCACACGCCTTCCTTTCTCTTCCTCCTCGTCTCCTCTCCTCCCATCTCCTTTCCTCATCTCCTCTCCTCTCCTCTTCTCTCCATGCCTCCTCGGACTCTCTTTTCTTTCTCCTCTTCTTCCTCTCCTCTCTTCCCTTCTCTTCCCTCTCCTCTCTCCACACTCTCTCCTTTCCTATACTTTTTTTCTCTCCTATCCTATTCCTATTCCTCTCCTCTCCCCCTCTACCCCTCTCCTCCTCCTCCTCTCCTCCCCTCACACATTATCATTAACCCAGCTGGGACCTTTGGCGTGACAGCTAGGTAGGACATATCCCAGATGCTGAGTGGACATTATCATTGTGTGTACCAGTGACACTCTGCGTGATGTATCTGCTGTGTGAGTATCAGTTATCACTGCCAGAGGAGTCACAGGGGATACAAGTCCCTGTCAGAATTATCTGTGGACTGTTAGAGAAGGCAGCCAACTGAGATTAGGAGAGGTCAAGGCCACTCGCCTGCATGTCTGTCTGTCTGTCTCTCTGCCTGTTCTTCTGGCTGGCTTTGTGTCTGTCTGTCTGTCTGTCTGTCTGTCTGTCTGTCTATCTCTAAGGGGGCTTCTGAGGGATGATGCCAGAAGTGCTAATCAAGTGTAACACACATGGTGTATGCGTGTGTAAAGGTGCAATGTAAATATAGTTGATTATATTAATATGATTTGAGTAAACAATACAATACGTTATACGTATGATATAAGCTTGGTTTCCCAGACACAGATTAATGGGAAAACGCTCCGTAGAGTTAAATGGATATCTAAACCCCAGACTTAACACGATGAGAAGTGGACGAGGTAGAGGGAGGCATCTATAAAATGTTGGTTGCAGAACCGACTGGCAAGTTGGTCTTTTGTGAACGTAGCTCTATGCAGGAGCATTGGGGTATAGAATATACTTTTCACTACCACAGACCCAGCTGGATAGACAACTGGGCACTCTGTCAGCTTGTGACGCACATCCTAAGACCAGATGTTGTTGTTCTTCTTCTCCACACACACGCGCACACACACACACACACACACACACACACACACACACACACACACACACACACACACACACTCACACCTATTAACATGGTATCACTCCCCAGTGATATATCCCATCCCACAAAAACATCCCCTTCCCCAGGACGTGATACTGTAGTACTGTACTGGCATCCACTGCTGACAGTGTTATCCTATCATGCTTTATCGTGTTTTATTGGGGTAGATTATTGAGAATTTACAACTAGATTGAGGCCAATTTACCCTGATAGGATAATGTCATTTCATTATAATCTGATTTCTGGCTCCTCCAACACTATTTACAACGTTTCCTCTTATGATGCATCAACATAAAATACACACACACCCTTGGGGACCAGGGGACTAAATAAACAAGGTTAATAGCTTCTCCAAACTGGCCTGGAGGGCTGCACAGCTGGGGAGGGTTGTTATACGACTAACAGCTGGTGATGGGAGCCCCATCTGGGGCTGAAGAGAAGCATCTCTCCCCCCTTGGATAACCATGGAGGTCTGGCACTGGGTACTACAGCTACGCTACCCTCCTCTCTTCCCTGGCACCAAACACTGGAACAGAGCAGCTCAGCTGGGAGGAACAGCATACTCCCACACCCTCTACCCATCCCCGATTAGCAACCCCTCAGATTCAATGTGAGGCTATATTTCAGACAGGTGAAGCAAGAACAAACAAGTTGAGTAAGTGAATCAGAAAACGACACTTACACATACACACACTCACTCACGCACGCAGACAGATAGTGGTACTCACGTAAAAGTTGACATCCTTGCTAGCGCTGGTGGATACGTAGATGTCACTTTGTGAGTCAGTGGTGAGGATGAGGTGCATGGGCCTGGCGAGGGTCATGTTGAAGGTGAACATCGTAGAAAGGCTCTGTAGGAACACAGGACAAAGTCACTTAGCATGATCCGGAACCCAACATTATAGAGATCACCATGTTTACAATGTGCTATATCCACAGTGGCTGTAGTTTGTTATTGCTTAACAAACAGTACCCCCCCCCCCCACACACACACACACACACGCATGTGCGCACACACACGCACGCACGCACGCACACACACACGCACACACACACACGCACACACACACACACATACACACACACAGATACACACACACAATCTGTGTACATAGCTACTGTTACTGTTCACATCAACACATCATCAACAATGGCGTCTGCATTCCAAACAGCGCCATGTATGATGTGTACAGTAACTATAGGATAAACAACACATATGGCTGGGGGAGGAAGTGGGGCCGTCGAGGTTCCCACAGGAACTCTCATGTGATTAGCAAGAAAAGAAATCAAGCGCCGTCAACAGATTTGTTGCTATTTTTTCTTCTGTAGTCCTGTGGCCTTTTTTTCGGGAGGGTCACACAGGGGTGACAAACAGGGAAACAGTTGGATTCTGGGGCTTGATCTGCTGTCACTTGGGTTGTAAAGCTATAAGGGGTTACACACGCACACACACACACACACACACACACACACACACACACACACTGGCTCCTTCTATTCTCCTCACTCATATCTCTAGACTTTCACAATGAAAAATCCACTTCTGCTGCTACCACATTATTACATTTCATATAGTCAGTAAGAGCTATCCTGAACACAATGACTTCGCTCAACATTGCAATATAATGACAATGTGCTGTGCTGTCTGGGGTAACACATGGCATAGGGGCCACAGATTCAATCTAACACCTTCATTTCTTCAGAAGTACACATACACATACACACACCAACTCCAACCCACACATACACAACAACAGACACACACACAAACACACACACCAACTCCCACCCACACACACACACACGACAACAGACACACACACATACACACACACACACACACACACATACACACTCACACAAGAATTGAACAAGGCTTCAATCGTGTTCTGTCTCTGCTGGTGAGTATTGAGGGGAAACCCATCTTTATTCAGCTCCATATGTGTGAAAAATACAAGCAGGAATCATGCAAAGTAATGCACCACTGTATTCACCTCCAGATGAACAACATGCAGCCTGTGATGCTAGGTGTCCTGTGATGCAACCTGGACATCCTGGACAACCGCCTATCCTGTGCGAAGAACATTGCAGCGACAGCACGCTCCTGCAGATTTTTCCTCTACAACATCAGAAGGATACATCCATTCCTCACCAGAGAAGCAGCGGGAACTCTTGACTCATCTCCCGCCTTGACTACTGCAACGCACTCCTGGCCAGGCTCACCGCCTCCGCCATCAGACCTCTGCAACTCATCCAGAATGCTGCCGCCCGTCTGGTGTTCAACCTCCCCAAATTCTCTCATGTTACATGTCCCTCCTTCGCACCCTTCCCTGGCTCCCGATAGCAGCTCGCATCAGATTCAAGACCCTGGTGCTTGCCTACAGCCTACCTGCAATCAATGGTCACCCCCCAAACTTCAGCCCATTCACTCCGCTCCTCCACCTCTGCTGGCCAACTGGCCCCACCACCTCTACGCCAATGCGGCAGTCACGCTGCCCGGTCACGTCTCTTCACTACACTGGCTCCCCGCTGGTGGAACGAGCTTCCCACGGCTGTCAGAACTGCAGAGTCATCACTTCAGGCTATACCTTAACCTTATACCTTGCTCCTCCTGAGACATCTACTACCCCCCTGCACTGTCTCCAGAGACACCTGCTTCCCCCCCTATACTGTTTCTCCTAAGATGTCTACTACCCCCTTGTACTGTTTCTCCAGTGTCTACTAAAGAAGAAAAACAAAAACAAAAAATGTGTTCTTCTTCTATCACGACGACTGCCAATGGCTGCTGGCTTGAGCTAGATTACTTTTCCTGCTACGAATGGTGGATTGATGATTCACTTACTTAGTCAAATGTATTGATTGTTAGTCGCTTTGGAATAAGGCGTCTGCTAAATGTAAATGTAGGTGTCACCTGAGGAAATGATTTGATGGAATCGGTGGCTGATTCGAGCCACCGACTTTGACATACTCTCTCTATGGGAAACAAGACTGTCATCATGTAAATCACATTGCACATTGAATAATATTCATCCTACTGCAGTGGAGGCTGGTCGAGGTAAAAACTGGCTCATTGTACTGCATGAAATGGAATGGGCCTGTCCTCCAATTTCTACCACCACCAGACTCCCCGGACCTGCAGTAGTTTTTGGCAGGCAATGTTG
>NC_137689.1:53925816-53955816 GCF_963989245.1 Nansenia antarctica
AAACACAGGCCTCTGACAAAGACTGGGAAATTCCAAGTCTCTCTGTGTGTGTGTGTGTGTGTGTGTGTGTGTGTGTGTGTGTGTGTGTGTGTGTGTGTGTGTGTGTTCAGAAATTGCAATATTCAGTAGTTGTCAACTTGTTACAAAAAAGTGAACAGTACATTGTGTAATACATAGATAGTCGCTGGAGCAGTGCAAAGACTATTGGCAATAGCATTACTGGGAATCCTACTTCTACAGGTGAGAAGTAAGAATAGATATGTCTAGAAAAGTGAACACGATTCCTTCCTGCCCAAAACTGCCTGAAAAGCAGAAATAAGACTCTACTATCAGTCATACATCTGACCCGCACCGGGTTATCACTTCCTGTTCTGAAAGGTCAAATGTCCGTCGTCAGTATTCTCCGGGGTTGATCTGCCTCGTCGGCAGAAAGAAGACTAAATAAAAACCAACAGAACTCTGACATTAAAGGTAATAGATTCAGGAGAGGCATCGTGATGCTGCCAACAACAAGCCACATTCTGGACACACAGGGACTTCCTGTATTGACTCGCCTGCTCAGGGTCGAAGGATCAACACACTACTCAACTTACAGTAACAGGAGGGGAGACAAATGCAGACACAGCAGTTATGACTTGTACTCTCCATTGCACTTCACACATTTCTCTGGATATTCCCTTTGATGAAAATGGATTGTGTAGGGAATTTACAGAGTGCTTTAGTTTGTTTAGCAAGTTCACAAATGTCCAGTTAAAATCCTTTATAAGATCTCTTCAATAACCTTCGGGTTGGGTTCAAATAGCAAAATTATGAATAATTTGAATACTGTTCTGTGCTCTAAGCAGATTAAATCAAATGGTAGTATTCAAAATGGTCTCAAATACTATTTAAACCCAGGTCTGGCCTCCTTTTTGGTCTTAACATCTCCCTTCTGTTTGAACCTGAAATAAGTTAGAAGAAGCACATGCTCTTCCCTTCTGATTGGTTATCGGTGGTGCATCTTTGAGCACATCTGTTGTTGTGTGCATCTTTGAGCACCTCTGTTGTGTGTTTGTTGTTGTGTGTTTCAAGAAAATAGCCACAGGTAATATTGTCTTCAAAAAAGGTTTATCAAAGTGTGCTCCCACAGGGACATTCAAAGAACGCTTGTTGGTTGTACTGTAAGTAGCATCTTTTTATTCAAACAGTGTAGATATGGGCTGATCAACTCAACAAGTTCACATCTTGAGTACAAAATGCTAAACGTTACATGTTTTTTTCACATCTACAAGTAGAGAGGTATGTTTTAAGTCAAAAGGCGATTCTTGTGAATTACTATTAAACTGTATTGCTGCATTACTGACTAACTTCAACAAATTACCTGTCATTTTATACCACAAATAGTTCTTTATTTGGCTTTAGTTTCTTTCAACTGGTTCAAACAATGTCTGCAGCCATGGGCCTTTCACTCATCCTAACAGACAAGGCGTAGAGAGAGAGAGAGAGAGAGAGAGAGAGAGAGAGAGAGAGAGAGAGAGAGAGAGAGAGAGAGAGAGAGAGAGAGAGAGAGAGAGAGAGAGAGAGAGCAGCTCCCTCAGACAGAGTAAACTGTTTGTGTCCACGGTCGGGGCGGAGGAGCCAAGGAGGGGGTCTGTCAGGGAGGGAGGGGGCTGCCGGAGGGGGGTGCCAGAGTGCGTGTGTGGGGGGTGGGTGCCCCTAGCCTAGCCTCTCTGCTCCACACACCTATTGTCCTGGCGTTTCCGCGGCCGCAGACTGAGGCCTGACCATCCACAGGAAAGTAAACAAGCTCTTATCAGCGCTCTGCAGGGGCCTGCAGTGTCCCCTGGCCTCTCACCCCTGCATAGCACACTGCAGTGTTGCACCGTGACTGTACAGACCCACAGACACTTCCATATATGCTCACAGTCCTTTCCACCCAAAGCCCCCCAAAATCCCCCCACATTGTCTTTAAAAAGGACTGATTACGACTGTCATTTTTATAGTGACGCGTGTTGGGTTGAAGTGTGTGTGTGTGTGTGTGTGTGTGTGTGTGTGTGTGTGTGTGTGTCTGTGTGTGTCTGTGTGTGTGTGTGTGTGTCTGTGTGTGTCTGTGTGTGTGTGTCTATGTGTGTGTCTGTGTCTGTGTGTGTATGTGTGTAAGAGAGACAGATACAGTACAGAGACAGAAATGTTTTCTGGCATTTTCCCATTCCACTATTATCTCTGTGGGAATGAGGCTAGACAGAGATGGTAAAGTGGCTGTTTGTTATGCAGGGACATGCGAACAGCAGCGACTTTCCCAAAAGCTTTGTAGCTCAAGTAGTATTTCACATCTCCCAACAACCCAATTGCAAAGCCACAAGAGAGTAACAATTATAAAAGAAATGTTTTCAGGTCAATGTTGTGTGTAAACTAACGAACTTTGTTATATGAACAACTTTGCTTGTCTAGGGGAGGAGTGGGCCAGGATTGTCAAAAGAGATAAAGTATTACTTTAGCAACAAATCTTTTGGGAAACCCACCCCAGGTCTGGAGACAGACAGCTTGTCTTCACATACGCCAGCTATGTTTACACCTTGGGGAGACGTTTGTCAGACGTCTCATTGTGTCGGAAGTCGACAGAACAACAAATCCAATGGTGCAAGGAGGGCCTATGGCTCACCGACACACACAAACACTCACACACACACACGCATACACACACACACACACACACACACACACACACACAATCACGCATATGCTCATACAAACATACACACACTCTCTCTCTCTCTCTCTCTCTCTCTCTCTCTCAAACACACACACTCCCGCACACAGACACACATAGGCACTCAGACCCATATACAGTATCTCTCAAAGGCTTGAGAGCTGTCTCTCAATTAGTCGTCATGGCCTGTCTGCTGCTATTCCTTAGACCCTCAGTATACTTGACAAACTGTAGCTCTTGTCACTCAGTCAGTAGGGGAGCTTGTGATAAGGCAAATGAAAAATACATGAGCTTTTGCTGTTGATATAGTCTCTCTCACTCAAACACACACACACACACACAGGCATGGGCACGCACACACACACACACACACACACTCACACACGGGCACGGGCACGCACATACACACACACACACACACACACACACACACACACACACACACACACACACTCAATCATAAAGTGAACCCCATATCTGTTATGTTCCAGGCAGCATAAGTAAGGGTATGTCTTCTTTTCAATTGTTTGGATACCTCTTCCCTCAAATTGACAAGGTGTTTCATAAACATTTAATAAGCCGTGTGCCTTCAGCTTGATTTCCAGTGTGAATAAAATAATTCATTGCAAAACGATGAGATATTGTGAGTGTTCGCTAGCGAGACTCTATTAATCTTCACAGTGTTAATTAGCAACGTAGCCTTTGCAGGGGAAAGACTAATTTACCGATCGCTGCGCTAACTCCGTTCCACTGAGCAGATGGAGGCGACAAAGATGCATTGCACACAGGGTGCTCCCAATCATTTAAGATTGATGTAGCTTTGCACAGCATATGTTTCTCATGGAACCAAGGGAGATTACCCCGTTTTTCTCCACTGATTTCCCAGAATGTATTAACCACCTCCATTTTCGGTCGTATCAGGCTAGCATAGCAATGAAGGCTTCTACTGTACTCTTTAAAATGTTTGAGAAGTTGTACAAAAGACAGTTTTATTCCAATGCATGAAAGTGTCTTAAATTGGAAATGGACTGACTGAAATAGCGCCTAATTCCAAAGCGCTTTACAATGGCCTCACATTCATTCATCCATTCACACACACCAACGGCAGCAAGCTACCATAAAAGGCGCCGGCCCGCTCATTGGGAGCAATTTGGGGTTCAGCATCTTGGACACCCAAGGACACCTCAACATGTGGCCAGCCGGGGTTCGAACAGCCATTTTGCCGACCTTGCGATCATTAGATGCCGGCTCTACCTCCTGCACCACAGCCGTCTTAGTGCAGAAGTACTTCAGACTATGAACAAGTCGGAATCATATTATTTATATCAAAGCATTTTCAAAGTATTGATGATGGACTATAATAAAATCAATGCTCAAAAGATTTCCACCCACCCCTTAAACCATACCACTACCTGATACAGCTCTCTCTCTCTCTCTCTCTCTCTCTCTCTCTCTCTCTCTCTCTCTCTCTCTCTCTCACACACACACACACACACACACACACACACACACACACACACACACACACACACACACACACTGTCTCTCTCTCTCTCTCTCTCTCTCTCTCTCTCTCTCTCTCTCTCTCTCTCTCTCTCTCTCTCTCTCTCTCTCTCTCTCTCTCTCTCTCTCTAGCCAGGCTCGAGCAAACACTCAAAGTTTTTAAAATGATTTACAAATATTATTTGACCCAGGTCTGACTGTAGTAGCTGTCTAGAACTGGCGACTGTTCTGCTTTAGTTTGTCACAAGTGAGACAAATTGGAACCTTCATGCTTTGGATTTGGCACTCACACCTGATGTGTCCATGGCAATAAAATCAGGTCTCAATTGCGCAATAATTCTTTCCCTTGGGTTTTGCCTTCAACAAGCAGTTACTGACAAGCCACATACCAACATCCATACTAAACAACGTATGAATATGCATGATAGGACAGGAATAAAAGACAGCCAAACAGCCAGCCAAGAATTCTCCCTTGGCGAGCTGCCTTAAAGTTACTGTTTAAAAAAGGCCAACCAAGCACTTTCACTGGGTTGTTGGTCTCAGGTAGTCTAGGAACAGGTACAATACGAGCAACCGACCAACCAAGCACTTTCCCTAGATCTTTCATCTTAAAGGGACTAATACCCTCTGTGTGTGCAGACTCGTTGTCTGAGCATGTGCAGACGGAGTAGAGATAAGGCTGCCCAACGCCAGGCGTTATCAGGGCAGACGGCGGGCGGGCGCGCTGGCATGGGCACAAGCAGCCGCCATTCTGATGAGGGAGTTTATCTCACAGACTACTAATTAGCCATTCAGGACTCACGCCACGCCAACGCTGGCCCGACTGGCCTGCTGGTCTGGGCCTAGGGGGACTGTGGGCTGAATGAGCCCCAGGGACCAAGCACCGCCAGTGGGGAAGATGGCCAGGCGAAACCCAGGCCCGGGGAAAAAAAACATGGTTGAAAAGACTGAACTGCTGTGGTGAAATGTCAATGATTGTGTTTGTCATAGTCCTTGTGGTTGTTTGTGATTAAAATATAATATAATTGAATGCAATATTACTCAATATATAGGCCTAAGTGTGGGCCTTCATAAAAGAAGAACTCTATTTGCAACACAGCCAAGTCATGTAACAAAGCTTAAAGCATTTCTTTATAGATGAGAAATGATTGTCTGTGTTAAAAGGCCCAAATAAAAGGCCCACATTTTTGGTATATATATAAAATATTAACCAGCTCTAAAATCACATGCTTTCCATCATGAAATCAAGCTTATTATGCCTATTAATATTAGGTATTGTACGTGCTTCATATTATGGAGCAAGCTGAATGTATTTTCTTTGATACAGTACATGTGTAGGTCTTATCGCATGAAGGGAGGGCCTTGTTAACAACTTACATCAAAATGAAAACATACGTAACTCACGACTGGAAAGAATCATTCGGCTTTACATGAGTGCCCTGACTACACTCCTGGCCTGGCTCTCTCTATGAAGACAAAGTGCAACACCCTACATCATCCATTATCCATGAACAGGGTCTCCCACTCTTACATTACCGGTTAACCCATCAAACCCTCTTTACTGTATCTTCTAGGGACCACTAGAATGGAAGAGAGGAGCAACACAGCTACACAACTACAGTCGTCAGCTCTGCTCTCTGGTACTCAAAGAAAAGACAAGCACAACAGTTGAAATAGCAGCTGGTGAAACAAGTCACCAACCAATCAAAATGTTTGGACTTTGAAAAATGTAAATAAATGTCAACGTTGTTGAAAATCAATGACACCTCGCTAGTCAAGCCAAAATACTGCAATGCAATGGATTCGGCAAGTAATCCCCACTACTACCTAGTTAACTATAACACTACTTTACATTGTTAGCAGGCTCACAAAACAAGCTGTGTTGGTTGACTTGCGAGTGTGTCATTGATTTTCAACAAAGCTGAAATGTATTATTGACATTTTTCCATATAAAAGTCTGAACATTAAATCGGCTGCCGACTTCACCAGCTTCAGCAGGTTTCACCAGCTGCTGTCACATATTGTTCTCCCACTGTAACATTATTATTATATTATAACCCATTAAGTGCCTTCTCAATATTTTCTAGAGACACACTGCAGTAGACTGGGAGTGGAGAGCTACATAGCTACAGGAGCCTGCTCTCCTCTACTCTGCCCTGCTTTGCTGGTCTGCTAGTCAAAGAGAGGAAAAGCACTGCAGTCATAAATGGATTGTTAATTGCAACAGTGAGATAGAAATCGGTCTGCAGGAGCGACAAGTGGTCGCGTCGCTGTGTCTCCCTGCCACCCAGTCTGGCTGCCCAGTGCTGCTGGGGCCAGGGCCGGGGCAGGGGCTAGGGCTGAGGTAGGAGCTAGGGCTGGGGCAGGGGCGGGGCTAGGGCCAGGGCTGAGGTAGGGGTAGGCCCAGGCCCAACTCGCTGAGCTCCAGGGAAGTGGTTTATTTAGACTCCCAACGCCGAGTTTTCTTTTTTCTTTCGGTTTGTTATTTCCCTCTGCTGGCCCTCTTAAGAAGCTGTCTGTCATCTCATTTTCTCACCGTCCTTTTTCTTTCTTTATCTGTCTTAATCTCTCTCACTCACTTCTCCCCCTCTCCCTTCATCGTCTCTCTCCATCTACCTCTCTCTCTGTACTAACCCTCACACCCCCCTCTCTCTCTTGTCTCCTCTCCCCCCTCCATTCAGACTGTGCCACTGATGCGTTCTTGGATAGTTACATAATGCCCCCCCACACAGAGAGCTGCCCCCGCACTAAAGCCTACAACATGGCTTCCTGAGGATGTGGGTCCCAGTGGTGGCTCCCCTGCCGGCTGTTCTGCTACCTCCCCTAGCTCCCTCCTTCCCCAGTCAGCACCCCCCCCAAGATCCCTTCCAGCCTCCCCTCCCTCTCCGGTGGCGCTCGCTAATCACTTTTGTACTTTTCCTTCTGCCCATGGAGAGGGACCTGGGGATAGACGGAAGTGAAGCGGGACGCCCGCAGTGGACAGCATCACGTCAGTTCTCCCACAGGGAACCAACTGCATTGAAGAGGGAAGGGGGGTCTCGGTCAACACAGCCCCCCTGTATGGAAGAGCCCTACTTCAGAGGGGACAAGAACAAACGCCCTCCACTATGCGGCCAACAGTCTCCACAGCCCCCCTTATTGGAGGGGCTATGACAAGGCCCTAAGGGGCTACATCAAAGGGGGGTGTAAGAATCAACAACACTCCCTCGTTGAAGAGAGAGAGAGTGAGTGTCGCAATGGGGCGCACAGTCAGCAAAGCTCCCCTGAGGAAAAACATACTGTAGCATTCCAAGTGTAGCTAGGCCACCATGGAACAACTACACTACTGAAGGGGCAAGAGTCAATACATCTCTTCAACTGGACTGAGCCTTTAACCTTTCAGAAGTAAACTTTTTCTGTCATGAATAAATGGACTTGAGGTGACTAGACAGAGAGATGATTACAATCGAAGAAGTGTCAGGCCATCAATGAATGAGAGCTTAGTCCAGTGGCCACCAAAGTCAAACTGAAAACAAGGTTGAAAGCAGGCCAAATACTAAACAACTGATACACATAGCTCTTATTTACGACTTCTTCTTTATGAGATGGCTATTGTTGAAAGTAGGCTTTAGGGATTATTGTCACTCAGCTCCAATACGAAACACAATATCTTTGTACCTAAACGGTGTTATCTTTCCAGACTCTTCCAATTATCAATAATCCTGATGGTTTAAAGTCACTGACCAAAAACAGCTGTGAAAATAAAGCTCTTGTCGGTTCGTAAAATAAGACAGGGTTGGAATAGCAGAGCCATGACCGGTCATAAGGAGGTTAATGTCTGCCTTTGAGCTTTGCTTACACAGAAGAAAAGCCCTCTAGGGTCTTCAGCTCAACTACAACTCACAGATCTTCAGCTCAACTACTACTCACAGAAGTTTCATACACAGTTGACGAAGCAAGCCTTCAATACAGACAGCCTCTGAATGATAATGATAAATAGAATACAAATATAAAAAATAAAAAAATAAAAAATGATATGATCCGCTATCATGACTTCTTACCTGAGGTGACTGTGATGAGAGATAGTAGAAGCAGGTGTAGAAGCGACATGTTGCTCTCCATCTCTAAGGTCTATGTCAAATATCACGTTACGAATCTCTAGCCGGTGTCTAGGTGCTCCGGAGGCAGAGGCAATGTCCTCGTCCAATGGCAGCTCAGCAATGACTGTGGCAGTTGTTCCGCTCCAGACGGGTGACCACGCAAATCCAGCCTTGATAGGTCAAAGGTCAGCTGTGATTGGAAAAGAGGTGGGGCATCAGTGGTGAGTTGTGAATGGTGGGAAAGGAGATGGGCAACTGCCAAGAAATGTCTTATAAACATACACATAGATGTGTCAAATCATGCTGGCATACATTGTAGCCTACACAACCATTGTGCAGTACTTATAGACAGATTGTAGACTAGATATAGCCTACAGATTGTAGGCTATATCTAGTTTCAAGTTTCAAGTTTCAAGTTTATTGTTACATCCCATTATACGGATTGCTTAATAGGACTAGATGTTACAATCCCGGAAGATTCAGCACGGAACTTACCTGGAGTGGGTGTGAAAGCTGCGTGCTGAATCTTCAGGGATTGTAACACCTAGCCCTATCCCATTATAAGTATAAGAGAGTATAAGTAAGTATAAGTATAAGAGAGTTAAATTCTCAGGCTTCAGTTCCTCGACATTGCAGCAACAAGATAAATGGCAATAGTTACAAAAGATAAGTGAGACAAATAAGACAAGTGACAATGGTTGTAAGAGACAAATAAGACAAGAGACAAATTGAGCAATACAATAGTGGTAGTAAAAATGTAAATTAAAATAGAAATAGCATGAGTATTGCACTCGGTAGCAGTGGATGGTAGAGGTGTTGAATAAAGTGACTGTGTGATTAAGGGTAGGTAGTCTGTGTACGAGGGGTGTGCTGAGGGATAAATAGTCACTTGTCCTCAGTAGGCTTGTTTATAAGCCTGATCGCCTGGGGGAAGTAACTGTTGGTTAGCATCCCAGTTTTCATCTACAGTATACATAATGTCTACATCTCTAACATTTCATAGACATACTCTCATAATACTGACATGCTTTACAAATCCCCTTGAGGAAGCTAGCCCATTGAAAATGACATGGTGAGATGCTATTGCCAAGCTTATATCACTAACTATCTTTCATCTTTTTTTTTTTTTACTTCAAGTATCTGGGACAGTTATGTGCTATCTGTGCTTATTATAGAACTTAATGTTTCTGTCCTGGGGGCTTGTTTCTCAAGACCACGATCAGATACATGATACTGATTAACATCTATGTTAGTGATGATTAACAAGAAGGTTTCAAATAAATGTGCCTCTCTCAGCCTCCTGCCATTTAATAAGATGCTTGATTAAAACTGTTGCTATGATACAGGGTTCAGATACTAAATTGGATAATCAGTTAATACTTAAACTAATACCGTAGTTAATACTGATATTATGGCCAACTAGGCACAACTAGCAGTGGGACTGCCAATGTAAGTACATGCTATGCTGCAGCGAGGTGAAGAAAGACCAGAATAGAGGCTGCTGCAGCCTATGGGCTGAGACAGAAGGTGAGTACTAGTTATCTCATTTCTGGATGGTAGGCTTATCCTCTGACTTTCACAAAAATGATTTGCCATACACTGTAGGCCGATAATAACTTTAAAGGATTATTATGCCGATTTACAGTTTCAACTTTTTAATTAATCAAATTAGGCTAGTTCAAATTAATGCATTACAGCCTAACATATTGTGATATTTTCATTTCCACCAAGGCTGTTTTGTTCTTGGATATTGTAACGTATTCACATTTGGGGCCAGGACTGCAGGGTTATCCTGTGGTCAGGAACTTCTGGCCGCGTCTGTCAGGAAACGGTACGGCGTCGCTTTCTTTAAATAATATTACAATGCGGGGATCTGATAAGCGGGGGAGACTGCTCTTGTTATATGATTCATATAGTACGAAGGGAAAGGACTGTATAAACTGTTTATGTGCACCAAAGCAAAACAAAAGTAGCCTAACTATACTTCCATAACAGACAGCCTCGAACGATTCGTGAGTTAATAATAATCCAAAAACCACCGTTATTGTAGCATCAGCATCGGCATCAACGTGGTGTTTCTATTTTAAAACAAACTAAAAAAATGATATTTGAGTGTTAGGAAATAGTGTGTTTAATTCGAAGTTAAAATAGAAATGTTTAATTAATTTGATTTAGAAAAACTAAATCAAACTTTTTTCGATTAGAAAAAAAATACAAGGAAATGAGGACACAGATCGTATAACTTTCCTATATAAAGAAAAAAGGTATATCCAGATTTTGATTATATTATTTGTTTAACACTTTATTGATTTACCTGTCAACCACTCACTGATAAAGCCAAATTCACATCTCACACAGTTAGCCTACCCTACAGTAGTTAACAATGTCTAAACTTAGAAGAAGGCTAAAAGAAAAAAACATCTCAAGGAAGTAATCTCAGTAACAACAACTAAACTGACAGTTTCAACAACAATCCAAAGAAATAGGCTAAAAACTCACATCTCAATTTAGAATCTCCGTCCTAATTTGCCGTTGATATAATCCAGGAGCGCGAATGCAGCGGTCATGTAAAACTCTCAACAACTTTCCACTGTGGTCGCTGAAACTACCGCTGGACGGGCGGACGCAACTCTCCTACCACTCCCACTGGCCGGAGACCGCTAATGAGCGTCACTCACGTCACCGCATGGACAGCACATCAGCTGCAGTATTTGTCCACAACAGGAAAGTAAGTATTAGTTTGATATTTTTACCCAGGTTAATGAATGGACAGGTAGGCTACATTACTGTTTTAATTATTATTAATTATTATTAATAATAATAATAATAACAATAACAATGATTATTGTCTATTATTATTATTATTGTTGTTGTTATTAATTTATTATTATTATTGTTATTACTGTTTTATTATGTTATTATTATTATTAGTAGTAGTAGTATGTTGAGGACTGTAAGGAGTTTATCACACCATCAACAATTCCAGGTGGTGGTGGTGCTGATGACGATGATGATGATGACGAAGATGATAATGATGTTGATGATCCTTTGGTTTTGGAAAAATCTTGTTTAACTATCAGAGTTGGTTTTGATGATGAGGAGGAGGAGGAGGAGGATGAGGAAGAGGATGACCCTTTGGTTTTGGAATAATCTTACCCTTATCAGAGTTGGGGGCCACATCGCCATCTTGAGGCCAGTCATTGCAATAACATGTGCTTCCCAATCCCATAGTTTTAAATAGGATGATAGGGCAAAGCTTGGGGTGTTTCAGAAATATGTTTTTCTTTATATAACCTGTAGGTCTAGGTTTCCGATTAAAGCTATCATGACAACAAACATGATTAAAGAGCACTGATGATATCCTTCAATTGTCCTGTCAAATCTGCTATTTGATCATTAGTAAGCTTTCCGGTGAGCTCTATATTTTGTACCAATTCACAAACACTTGTATGGTTGCTATGGTGGCACAGTGGTAGAAGCAGACAGGGAAAACAACATTAGAGGGAATCACACACAAAAGACGTGGATGTTTTCATTCTATAACAATGGCCATAGTCTGTGTGGAGTGGAGTCCTACATTACAAACGCACAGAGGACCGTGAATAGCCTATCCATTAGATTAACTTGGGAGAAGGATTAACTAAATTATATATTTAATAATATATAATTTAGTGTGAATATATTGGGAAGAACTGGCCCTGGGCAGTGTGTGCAAGGTTGGAATACTGTACAGT
The DNA here is from genome assembly GCF_963989245.1 of Nansenia antarctica. Classification (NCBI taxonomy): domain Eukaryota; kingdom Metazoa; phylum Chordata; class Actinopteri; order Argentiniformes; family Microstomatidae; genus Nansenia; species Nansenia antarctica. The sequence continues at coordinate 53,937,822 of NC_137689.1, forward strand.
CCATGCTATAGTAATGTGCTCCAAGCTGTATGTGAAAGGGCTTCACTGCAAGTATTCATGTATGAACAACAATCATTATCACAGTATGACTTAAGCATGTTCACATTGTTAACATTCCACATACAGTACATGCATTACCTACACGTACCATAAGTGGCCTATTACAAAGCCTTTCTCACATCCTGTATGTCAACAATAACAGCATGCACCACTCAAGTTGTTGACAGCACTTTTACATGCAGCGGAAAGAAAGAAGTCCACAGAAAGAGGACTTCAGTCGACTGGCCAGCCATTCCTCAAAGCTACTGTAGGTATGCCTGGATAAACAGTCCACATCAGAATGCTGGTCAGACTGCACGTACACCTCTGCTTTCAAGGTGCATCTCCCCCTGCGAAGCGTCCCTCTCCCCCCTCCTCTCCCTATAGTGGGCCGCCAAAGGAGGGGGGGGAGGGGGGGAGGGGGGGGGGGGGAGGTGTGGGGTCAGGGGGGCCGACGCCTGTGTAGTGTTTCAATAACAGGAAACAATCGTGCGCTCTGTGGTCATGGTCTGTCATCAAGGGTCGGCGTTGGTTCCACCGGTTTCCACGTCGCCAACCAGTAGCACGTCAGTCGAGGAGGAGGGGGGGTGGGGAGGAGGGGGGGTGGGGAGGAGGGTGGGTGGGGTGGAGGGGGGCAGGGGAGTCTGTGCGCCAGCTCACTGGTTTCCTTATGGTTCTCTAAGGGGGTCCGTCTGCCTGGACAAGGCCGTGTGTTAGTAGAGAGGGTTGACGTAACATGTGGGCAAGGCTGGAGGTTATACGGTACATTTGTTTCATCACTGAGGCCCCCGTTTGGGCCCAAGTGGATTTGTTATGGAGCACATAGCAACGGCCTTGGATAGGGTGTGCGTAGGCGATGTGTGCAATACAATGTATAAAGTGATGTAATGTGAATGTAAGTGTAAACTGTCCATGTTCACTTTCTTATAAAAAGATAAAAATAATAATCAGCTTATAAGCTCTTTTGATGTTCTACACTACAGGATGGTTGCACACACACACACACACACACACACACACACACACACACACACACACACTCAAACACACACGCACACACACACACACACACACACACACACACACACACACAAACACACACACACACACACACACACACACACACACACACACACGTGACGTGACCCCCCGATTCCCTGTCCTTTGTTGTCCTCCCAAACTAGGTAAGTCTGTAACATTCCACACGCACATACTTTGTCCCGTCTCTGCGGTTTACTTTATAAAAGTGCTTACTGACGCCTTTTCCTAATTGTTCTTTCCGATGGACACATCCTTTCCCTAAGAAGCACTTTTCCTCTTCCTGGTCCGGTCCAGCCGCCGAGTCGTGAGCGGAGCTCTCCTTGGAGGATAGTCCGGATACCTGGTAGAAAGTGTTTGTGAGCCCCGGCCGCGGAGCAGAGCGGAGGGGGCTTCGGCGTGTGAGGTATGAGGGACAGGAAACCTGACTGGTGAGTGGTTGTGGTCTTGGTGAGCTCGGAGGGGAAAGTTCCAATAACAGGTTGGATTTACTGGAGCAGCCAGTGTCTCCGCTTCCTGTTGTGTCTACAGGCTCGCTCACCTTGACCTTGGTTTGGATGGAGAAGAATCACCGTTAGCACTTTTAGCTTGAGCCAATTATTCTGTGTGTGTGTGTGTGTGTGTGTGTGTGTGTGTGTGTGTGTGTGTGTGTGTGTTTTTCTGTACCTGTGTCTGTGTCTGTGTCTGTGTCTGTGTCTGTGTCTGTGTATTGTTATAATAAAGTTACCCCTGTGGTAGTTAAGTTAAACTGGGTCGCACAAGAGTTTGACAAGCTGTGACAAGACTGAAGTTCTCTTAATAGGATGCAAAACCCTCTTCAACAAAGCCTAAGACTTCAGTCTCACAATTGAGGGAGTAGAGTTTAAACTTTAAAGGTAAGTCCCACAGAAGAAAACCATTTCACCAGAAAAACATTGCTTCAGAGTCTTCACAGTTGCAGAGAAACTCACGCGTGCATTAATTCCCTACCACATAGACTACTGCAATGCACTTCTCTATGGTCTCCCCTCCCAATCAGTCAACAGACCACAGCATGTCCAGAATGCTGCAGAACTCTCCTCCCATCAACCCCCTCCCACCATCACATTACCCTTGTACTATTCACTGGCTCCCTGTGAAAGAGAGGATCAACTTCAAAGTCCTCCTCCTCACCTATAAGGCCCTACAGTACATGACTGTTAAGGGCTCTGCACACAGCGTGCGATTTCTGTTGCGCGTCAACGTTCCATTTTGAAGTTTGAATGGAAGTCTATGAGAAAATCATAAAACATCGCATCCCAATGCACACAGCGTGCGATGCAATTTCTGTTGTATGTTCTCATAGACTTCCATTCAAACTTCAAAATGGAACGTTGACGCGCAACAGAAATCGCACGCTGTGTGCAGAGCCCTTTACCTTCGTCCCCCCGGCAGAAACATCTATGATACACACTATCAAAAGAGAATTATCATAGGAAGGTCCAAGTAATACCGTGTACAATTGCTAATATATGAGTAATATCTTTATGGAATATGTGTTATACTATTCTATACAAGTTTATATATGATACAGATCTATTATGGAGTGTGAATATACATCATTAGATGTTTGGCAGAGAAATGATATGAACATAAACAAGAAAGTGGTTTGCTAGTATTGTACTTCCACTGTGTGAGAACTAGTAGTCCTGAATCCATGCCGAATGAGGTAAAGTGACAGCTATGTCTGTCAGCGCATGGTGTTTAGCACCAGCCATACAGGAGTGTACATGCTTTACCAGATCCCAGGGCTTATGGGAACAGAGAATGGACTAACTAGTGGTTGTGTAGTAAGTGCAGTATGCAGTACACAGCCCACCCCAGGAAGCTATTGTACATTTTAAGGTCAGAAGAGGTGTTGACAGTTCCTGTAATTACACACAGCTGATATTCAGCACTGCTACCTCACTGATAATGGGTGTGTGTGTGTGTGTGTGTGTGTGTGTGTGTGTGTGTGTGCGTGCGTGCTTGCGTGCGTGCTTGCGTGCGTGCGTGCGTGCTTGTGCGCAAGTGTGCATGTGCGGTTATAGAAATATTATTGATAGACATACAGAAGAATACTGCTGTAATGTAATAGACCTGCCCTTATGGAAATGTTATTGTATTGTTGCCATATTGTTGCTGGGCAAGATGGGATTTTAAGGTTGTGGAAATGTACTGCTTGGAAGTAGACTTTGGGAAAGAGTACTTGTGGCACCTGTTGTTGACATGATATGTTCCCACAGCCTATATCCCCATCTTTGTCCTTGATTGTGTGCTTTAAGGAGGACGGTTCTGAGCTGCACCCCAGAGATCTCACTGAATTCTGTCTGGTGTGTCTCTCTGCTTGCAAGTACAATAAATGTATATGGCGATTCAAGACCTTTGACTCTTAGTCTCACCTTTGCTGCAATACTACAATGGAGAATTTCCACGACAACTTGGAGGTTCGTCCGGGATCCCTATCCTGAGTGTTTCACCTCTCTACTGACAGGTCAACCGTGCATGGCCAGGACTGGGCCCTGGAGCCTAAATCCTCCCCCAGAGGGGTTGAGTGACTACTCAGTATAGGGATCCTGAGGGAAAATTGAATTCGGATAGGTGAGACCACAATATTTGTTATCAAAATCCTACAAAATCCTAGTTGGGCTAGGTCTCCAGTTGGGCTGGTGTTAAATCCAGATAGAGTATTCTCGCAAAAGGGCTGGCAGGATTATTTACAATTGATTGGTACACGTTAATGGAGAATAGGTTCAAGGTTCGGCACCTTTTGTTAAGGTTTGGCACCTTATGTTGTAAAACATGTTAAACAGATTAAGGTACTGACCAAGACACTGCAATAATTCGAAATGGGAAAAGCTGTGTGTCCGCCTGTCCGATTGGAATGGTGTGCAAAAGAAATGTCTGAAAAAAATGTAAAACGGACATGTGAACAATTGTCAATGTGGGAAATGTTAGGTGCGTGCGTGCTTGTGCGCAAGTGTGCATGTGCGGTTATAGAAATATTATTGATAGACATACAGAATACTGCTGTAATGTAATAGACCTGCCCTTATGGAAATGTTATTGTATTGTTGCTATATTGTTGCTGGGCAAGATGGGATTTTAAGGTTGTGGAAATGTACTGCTTGGAAGTAGACTTTGGGAAAGAGTACTTGTGGCACCTGTTGTTGACATGATATGTTCCCACAGCCTATATCCCCATCTTTGTCCTTGATTGTGTGCTTTAAGGAGGACGGTTCTGAGCTGCACCCCAGAGATCTCACTGAATTCTGTCTGGTGTGTCTCTCTGCTTGCAAGTACAATAAATGTATATGGCGATTCAAGACCTTTGACTCTTAGGGCCCTATTATGCACTTCTTAACTTGCCGTCTTAAGTGTTAATTAAGACGCACCGCCAGGTTAAGAGCTACCGCCACCCTTATTATGCGCTTCATACGCGCTACTGCTATTATGCAGGTGTCGATAGGCGCCCACACATAAGACGTAAAACTCCCGTGCATATATTGCTCATTGTGGGAGTGTTCATATGTTAATGAAGTGCACTAGGCGCCCCTGCTATTATGCGATCTGGCTTTGCTCCTATCGCTAAGAAGTGGTTTGAAAAGTTCTTAAGTTTAGACTTCATGCACGTTTTGAAACACGAGCGCGCCTCCGCGGTTTGCGCATGCATGTGGGCACACATGAACACGCACGTGGCTCCACGGCAAGACGTCAATTACGGTCACAGTATAAATGCTTTATTTCAGAAGGGAGAGGCAGAGAAGCGCGCTGACCTCCTTCTCAGGACTTACATAATAGCATAGCGCTAATGACTCAACGCAGCCGGTTCTTAAAGGGAATGGCACCTGGCACGCTGATTGGGTTGATTGAGAAGACGCCCAAAACACACCCATGACTAATTTCTTTGCTTAGCGCCGGGTTTTAGGCGCCCACTACAGCACGCATAATAGCAAAGTGGCCTTGACCACGCCTCCACGTCTTAAGTTTAGATCTACCGCCTCGTCTTATTGATGAAGTGCATAATAGGGCCCCAAGTCTCACCTTTGCTGCAATACTACAATAGAGAATTTCCATGACAACTTGGAGGTTCGTCCGGGATCCCTATCCTGAGTGTTTCACCTCTCTACTGACAGGTCAACCGTGCATGGCCAGGACTGGGCCCTGGAGCCTAAATCCTCCCCCAGAGGGGTTGAGTGACTACTCAGTATAGGGATCCTGAGGGAAAATTGAATTCGGATAGGTGAGACCACAATATTTGTTATCAAAATCCTACAAAATCCTAGTTGGGCTAGGTCTCCAGTTGGGCTGGTGTTAAATCCAGATAGAGTATTCTCGCAAAAGGGCTGGCAGGATTATTTACAATTGATTGGTACACGTTAATGGAGAATAGGTTCAAGGTTCGGCACCTTTTGTTAAGGTTTGGCACCTTACAGTGGCGGCTGGCCGATAGAGGGCGCTGGGGCGCCGCCCCCACCTTCACTTCCTAGTTAAGATTTGAAAAAAAATAAAAGTTTTTTTTTTAAATAAACATTGTTTATTCACAAAATGCGGCTGATATTCTGTCGGCGCCTATCAGCATTCATTAAAAATCCTCCAATACAATAAACATTTTTATCTGTGTGTGTGTGTGTGTGTGTGTGTGTGTAAAACTCACTGTTAAAATACATAGGGGAGAACGCGGGGCGCCGTGTCAATGCAAGTCTATGCCAGGACGAATACTTTTCGCTTACACGTGAGCTGTAGCAGCGCTCCAATTGGCTGTCTCTATTTCTTGGCCAGGGCGCACAAATGTGCGTCCTCCTGAATCTCCGGTTGTATTGCAGACAATGCATTATGCTGAGGACTCCCGACTTCCGGTTTTCCAGACTTCGGGCTTCCGGAGTATTTTAAATGAACATTCGTAATGTCTGTCTCTGATGTTCATGGTCAATTAAATCAGCCTATTTTGTGCAACTAATAATGTTCCCGCTAATGGGTTAACCAAGCAGCCTCGCACCTAACGTGCAAGCACCTATCTTCGAACTATTCATAGCAATATGCGCGGGGCAAGGCGGAGGTACGGGTAAACACGGCTCATGTTCTGTCATCAAAGGTAAGAGTTGGTTTTCTTTAACTCAGCTGATGCATTGTTGTGTTTCTGACATGGTCTGGTTGTGTTTCTGACATGGTCTGGTTGTGTTTCTGACATGGTCTGGTTGTGTTTCTGACATGGTCTGGTTGTGTTACAGACATGGTCTGGTTGTGTTACAGACATGGTCTGGTTGTGTTTCTGACATGGTCTGGTTGTGTTTCTGACATGGTCTGGTTGTGTTTCTGACATGGTCTGGTTGTGTTACAGACATGGTCTGGTTGTGATACAGACATGGTCTGGTTGTGTTTCTGACATGGTCTGGTTGTGTTTCTGACATGGTCTGGTTGTGTTACAGACATGGTCTGGTTGTGTTACAGACATGGTCTGGTTGTGTTTCTGACATGGTCTGGTTGTGTTACAGACATGGTCTGGTTGTGTTACAGACATGGTCTGGTTGTGTTTCTGACATGGTCTGGTTGTGTTTCTGACATGGTCTGGTTGTGTTTCTGACATGGTCTGGTTGTGTTACAGACATGGTCTGGTTGTGTTTCTGACATGGTCTGGTTGTGTTTCTGACATGGTCTGGTTGTGTTTCTGACATGGTCTGGTTGTGTTTCTGACATGGTCTGGTTGTGTTACAGACATGGTCTGGTTGTGTTTCTGACATGGTCTGGTTGTGTTACAGACATGGTCTGGTTGTGTTACAGACATGGTCTGGTTGTGTTACAGACATGGTCTGGTTGTGTTACAGACATGGTCTGGTTGTGTTACAGACATGGTCTGGTTGTGTTTCTGACATGGTCTGGTTGTGTTTCTGACATGGTCTGGTTGTGTTACATGGTCTGGTTGTGTTTCTGACATGGTCTGGTTGTGATACAGACATGGTCTGGTTGTGTTTCTGACATGGTCTGGTTGTGTTACAGACATGGTCTGGTTGTGTTACAGACATGGTCTGGTTGTGTTTCTGACATGGTCTGGTTGTGTTTCTGACATGGTCTGGTTGTGTTTCTGACATGGTCTGGTTGTGTTTCTGACATGGTCTGGTTGTGTTTCTGACATGGTCTGGTTGTGATACATCATTGAATGTGTTGACCTGCTGTGATGTGTTGACCACCATCACTCTCCATCATCATCCATCATGTGTCTATGAAATAGATAGTACTGTACTACTGACTGCAGCATTCATCTCTGCTCATTGATGTAGCCATGTCACACAGACACATAGTACACATATTCATCTGCTACCTTTATTAACCTGAGTGTAGCTGTGAGGCCTGTACTAGCCTTGTTGACTAGACTTCCTCCTTGTCTGACACTGGGTATTGGACCGTACCGACGTCCATAGACCGGTCACTCTTCCACCTCAGTGTCTGTAGTTGACAGGGTAACTTCTCCATGTCCCACACGGTCATTTTAAGGGTGAAAGTTGAAATTATACAATGGTTGTAACGCCAGTGCGTGTTTTATGCGCGTGCACGCGAAAAATCTCTGCGCGAAAGAGGACCCCCCCACCACACTGCTGTGCCCCACCCAAAATGTTTTGCACCAGCCGCCACTGGCACCTTATGTTGTAAAACATGTTAAACAGATTAAGGTACTGACCAAGACACTGCAATAATTCGAAATGGGAAAAGCTGTGTCCGCCTGTCCGATTGGAATGGTGTGCAAAAGAAATGTCTGAAAAAAATGTCAAACGGACATGTGAACAATTGTCAATGTGGGAAATGTTAGGTGCGTGCGTGCTTGTGCGCAAGTGTGCATGTGCGGTTATAGAAATATTATTGATAGACATACAGAATACTGCTGTAATGTAATAGACCTGCCCTTATGGAAATGTTATTGTATTGTTGCTATATTGTTGCTGGGCAAGATGGGATTTTAAGGTTGTGGAAATGTACTTCTTGGAAGTAGACTTTGGGAAAGAGTACTTGTGGCACCTGTTGTTGACATGATATGTTCCCACAGCCTATATCCCCATCTTTGTCCTTGATTGTAATTTTAATTTAATTTTAAATAAGATTTAAATTAGATTGTGTGCTTTAAGGAGGACGGTTCTGAGCTGCACCCCAGAGATCTCACTGAATTCTGTCTGGTGTGTCTCTCTGCTTGCAAGTACAATAAATGTATATGGCGATTCAAGACCTTTGACTTAGGGCCCTATTATGCACTTCTTAACTTGCCGTCTTAAGTGTTAATTAAGACGCACCGCCAGGTTAAGACCTACCGCCACCCTTATTATGCACTTCATACGCGCTACTACTATTATGCAGGTGTCGATAGGCGCCCACACATAAGACGTAAAACTCCCGTGCATATATTGCTCATTGTGGGAGTGTTCATATGTTAATGAAGTGCACTAGGCGCCCCTGCTATTATGCGATCTGACTTTGCTCCTATCGCTAAGAAGTGGTTTGAAAAGTTCTTAAGTTTAGACTTCATGCACGTTTTGAAACACGAGCGCGCCTCCGCGGTTTGCGCATGCATGTGGGCACACATGAACACGCACGTGGCTCCACGGCAAGACGTCAATTACGGTCACAGTATAAATGCTTTATTTCAGAAGGGAGAGGCAGAGAAGCGCGCTGACCTCCTTCTCAGGACTTCCATAATAGCATAGCGCTAATGACTCAACGCAGCCGGTTCTTAAAGGGAATGGCACCTGGCACGCTGATTGGGTTGATTGAGAAGACGCCCAAAACACACCCATGACTAATTTCTTTGCTTAGCGCCGGCTTTTAGGCGCCCACTGCAGCACGCATAATAGCAAAGTGGCCTTGACCACGCCTCCACGTCTTAAGTTTAGATCTACCGCCTCGTCTTATTGATGAAGTGCATAATAGGGCCCTTAGTCTCACCTTTGCTGCAATACTACAATAGAGAATTTCCACGACAACTTTGAGGTTTTCCAGTAAATGCGAGTTTCAGCATAAGACAAGCGCTAAGAGATAAACTCAATGAATATGAGTTAGGAAAGATAAAGAGATTACAGAAAGGAAAAGGGAGGGTTGATAGGAAAGCATGGTTTGTGGAAGGAAGAGACAAAGAGAAAAGACACCTATGAGGCAAAGTAAGAGAAGGAGGGTGTTTTAGTCTCACCTTTGCTTAAATACTACAGTAGAGAACTTCCACGACAGCAGATGTGTGTGTGTGTGTGTGTGTGTGTGTGTGTGTGTGTGTGTGTGTGTGTGTGTGTGTGTGTGTGTGTGTGTGTGTGTGTGTGTGCTATTGTGATTGCATGAAACTATGTTTGACCCTCTCATACTCTGTAAGGTACTGTAAGTGTCTTCAGTAGGAGATTCAATCAAAACAGGCCTGGGAAAGTGTTGGTTCAAGGTTTAAAGGTGATGTTTTAATGAGGAAAATGAACAGGTATTGTATATGACTGTGAAACCAGTGAAACCCCAATCACCGATCCTGTGGATATGGCCTGATGGATGTTGGTTGTAGAAGCCGACGGGAAACAGTAGAGTATTGCTTAGTACAGCAGTTTGAGTTAATAAGGCAACGCTGTTCCTCAGTGGTCGTTCATTAGATACCATGGTGACTCTGCAGTCTGTGGCTTTTGTCTCATGAGATGGACAAGTCGTAGGAAAAGAAAGACCACAACAAAGTTCATCATCCAGTCATGTTTGTTTGTTTACTTGAGTGCATCGATAGCTTTGGCAACGTGTGAGAAGACTTCATCCACTGGCAGCTCAGAGTCGATCTAAGGAGTAAGAGAGAGAGAGTGAGTCAACAAATGCTTAGTAAGCGACAGATGTGTAATATTCTTAGTAATAGATTGGTTTTCTTCTCTATTTAAATTCTTAAAAACGTATTTTCCTTTCCATGATTATTGCTCTTATTTCTGTTTTTCTTTTCTTGATGTGTTCTGAGGAAGCTATGTATCCTTGTGTCTTTTTGCTGTTTTTTTGTGCTATGCTACCATTTTGCCCCATTGATATGATTTTATTTGTGGTTTCTCTTGTCTTATTTACATGTATTAAGTGTTCTTTGTTGTATATTGAACTTAAGCTATTGACAGAAGTGGAACTATGTACAAGCCTTCTGGGCTTCGTTCCCTCCTCCTATACACTAAACTAAACTAAACTAATGTGAAATTAAAAGAGATTAGTATGATGTATACTGTCCATTAAGTGGGAAGGTGTTTGAAAGAAGTGTAATTTTTTCTTCTTCTCTCATTACAAAACAACACATGCTCCAGTCCAAATAGAAGCCTATAGTCTATGGGAGGCTGGTGCGTGTGTGTGTGTGTGTGTGTGTGTGTCCATTCTCACCTTCCTGACAATGCCGCGGCCCTCGTAGAAGGCGATGACTGGCTCGGTGGCTTTGTAGTACAGGTCCAGGCGCTTCTTGATGGTCTCCTCGTTGTCATCAGCGCGGCCGCTGGTCTCACCACGCTTCATCAACCTCTTGACCATGGTCTCACCCTTGGCATCAATATACAGCAGCAGGCAGGGGGCACCGATCTGAGAACAAACACACACACACACACACAAAGATAGTAGATATCATTAACAGGGTTCGTCTCAAGGGAATGCCTTGTGTCACTGGTATGTACAGCCCCATAAACAAATTGGTTATCATGGAGTCTTCTTAAAAATATTTATGTTGATGTAAAATCACAATAATTAGAGCTCTATCAATACTTCCCTTCCATCTCCGCCTTACCTTCTTCTCGAACTCCTCTCCCTGCACGACCTCACGGGGGTATCCGTCGATGAGGTAACCCTTGGACGTGGCAGCCGCGGCAATCATGGCATCCTTGATCATGTCCAAGACTGTGTCCTGGTGGGTGATGCGTGGAGGAGAATAGCATTAGCAACTTAAGTTTGGAGCAATAACACAGAACACACACTTATTGCATACTGTAATGGTGTATGTTTTAATGCGTTTTGGTCGAGGAAAAAACTAAGTTAAATAAAGTTTTTAAATTCAACATATTTCCATTGCAGCTATTCACACATTACATTTAGACCAATCCATTTAAAAAGTTATGTGCAATAAAGGAGAATGACACAGGTAAGAAGTATTGAACGCTAACTGAAATGTATTTAATACTTGGTGTCTCCAATGACAGCTTCAAGACGCTTCCTGTACCCAAAAAAATCTCTCACAGTGATCAAGTGGGATTTTCGCCCATTCTTCAAAACAGACAGTCTTTAAACCTTGAAGATTCCTGGTGGATCTTGATCCATGATAATGATGATGTTGAGTTCCTCCCATGTGCCAGGGGCTGGTGAAAGGGGTAACAAGTCGGCAACCGTGAAATCGCGGAAATTACAGAAACGTTTTCTTTTCTTTCTTTAATGTGTTTCGTTTTCATGTGTATCGTTTTTTTGTTAATATTACAAACGTTTAAGTGTTGTCATGTCAATATAACAAACAACAGTTTTAGGATCACATAATTAATTTATGATCACACAAATAATTTGTCAGCGAACTTGTTTTCGATTCACACTATCTGAAGGGTATACCGCCGTCCACTAGGTGGCAGTATTCCGCTTGTTATGCTGTCCGGCTCATTTAGGAGGCCATATTATTGTTGATTAGTTTCAGACGTTCATGTTACGGTGGTTGTCTATTAAGCTGTCCACCTAATTCCTGTAAGTCTGTTATTCGAATGTTTATGGTTAAGTTACATATTATACATTTACCCTGCTTATATTTATATATATTGTTATCATTAGTGTATTATATTCAGATGTGAGAGTTAGCATACTGTCTCAGTTCATGCTTCTATTGTTTGTATCACTGCAGGGCTTCTTCATCTTTGTCATTAAACTCTTGATTGACATTGAGGAGCGTATTTCTTCACTATCGTCTGCCGTCCTACTTTGTACTCGGTGAGTTTTGGTCTTGTAAACAAACTTACATTTTGTGTTCAGAAGCAAGGACTGTGTGTTCATCTAGTCATGTGTAGGTTTTGGGAGAGCTCTTTGCCTCTACCCATCCTGAGATGTTTCTTGCAGGAAAGCTTAGTGACAAATGATTTGTTTACTTGCATTCAGAGGTGGGAAACCCTTTTTCAAAGAGTGGAAGTACTTACCTACCAACATGCACTAACCCAGCTGATTCTAATTAGGACAGGTAGGAGAACTCATTCTGGTTTGATGCTTTTTCTTACTGGGTTCAATACTTTTTTCCTGTGTCATTCCAGTTTTCCACCATGCTTTTTTATGGTTAGGAAAAAACATGTTTTTTGCACAGTGTTTGAGTGTGCGGATGCTGTTATTTTGCACTTTATGGTTTGGAATGTTACAATTTCTTCAGCTGTGTAGTTTTACTGAGTTAATACCAATGTCTGGTCTAAATGTTATGTGAATAGCTGCAATGTAAATATGTTGAATTAAAACATTATTGATGTGTTGAATACTTATTTCCCCACTGTATCTAATAGTTTTCCCATTCCCCAGAGCCAGTCCCAGCCTCACCAGGGGCACGAGCTCTCCCTTCTGCATGATGGCCTGGAGCTGCTTGCCCCTTTCGGAGCCTGAGGACACCTCAAGACGCAGCAGGTCCCCGGACGACAAGTGAGTGTAGCCATACTTAGCCACCACCTTCTCACACTGGGTGCCCTTACCAGAGCCAGGTCCACCTAGGAGAGAGGGCAGACACAGAGGGTTTGGACCCGTTTAGACCAGAATGTATGAGATATGGTAGTTGGAAGACCCTACCCTCAACCCTAAACGATAACCATAACCCTATAATACCTTACCCTAACTCTAACCTTAAGCATACCTAACCCACAATGCTGATTGAGCGAATGCCAAGAGTGTGCAAAGCTGTCATCAAAGCAAAAGGTGGCAACTTTGAAGAATCTAAAATATAAAACATATTCTGGTTTGTTGTTAAACCCTTTTTTGTTTATTACATCATTACATATGTGTTCTTTCATAGTTTTGATGTCTTCATTATTAATCTACATGTAGAAAAGAATAAAAATAAATAAAAAATAAAAACATTGAATGAGAAGGTGTGTCCAAACCTTTGACTGGTACTGTGCTTCTATCTCAAGAGAATGTCAGTTTACATGAAGAGCATGACTAGCGTCTGGTTCAGTTCAATACATTCACACAAGTATGGATTTACTTGACTCACCCACAACAAAGATGATCTTGGCTCCTTTGAGTTTATCTGAAAGGGACACAAATAAAACACAGTTAACGAAAGTTAACTCTCTCTAACTCTAAAGTTAACTCTCTCTAACCCTAAAGCGAACTCTCTCCATACAACTTTGTGTGCAACAAACCTCCAGGACAAACTGTTGCAGAAGAACAACAAATCCCTGTTTTGGTTGAGCTGCAGCAGCCCATTGTTAAAATGGAAGCTCTCTAAGCTCTGCTCTGCCACTGACTGATTCCACTGGAATCAAAACATAATACTTATTCACCTGAGGTTACCGTGGCAACCGTTGTCAAACCAACCACATCACAATGCATTTCTTTGTGGTCACATAAAGCTAGCTTGCTTGTTATTTAGAATGTCTTGACAAGTTCCGCATGAGTGGTTGAGTTGCCAGGGATTCCAAAAGTAGCGTCTATCAAAGGCTTTCAAATGTTTCCCATCTGAAATCATCATTTGATGATAAACAGTGCAGACATGCTCTCTGTATTTCAAAGAACATTAACAAGTGTTCACTGATAATAAAGTGATATCCCTTAGCTTTAATGATGAATTACTTTTTAATTGATTATGAAGACAATGGAACATTAGACACAAACTCACAAATGATAAGCGTATGGCAAGGCCTCTATTTCAACATTGTGTTAATGTCTTGTGTTGACTGTAATGGCATGTTCCACTTAGATGTTGTGATATTTTAAACCACCAGAAGATGTCACTATAGCCTAAGTAAACACATGTTGTGGAGGCTACCGTTACAATGTAAACAGTCTGCAGTGAAATAATGAATATGAGTGCTTTGCCAGAAGAATTGTAATCATTATATTGTTGACACACAGTATAATAGTTACCTGCCATGTTGATCTGTTATTTGGGAGTTACTCCTTTCAACTGAAACAGAGAACAGAGAGACAAAAGACACATTATTACTGCTACTACAAGATCATTTGACTACTATGCTAATCATCTGGTTACATGGATTAATTTGCTTATTCTAAACGGTCACCCACTCTATTCAAAAGAGAACCTTCCCTCTCAGCAGAGGTTGTTGTATTGGTCACTAGCCTAGGTCATATCCTAGCTTCTGATGTCTTCATCTGAATTTGTTTCCAGATACTTGCATTTAGAGAGACTGCTGGAGGTGCCGGCTGGTGCCAGAAGTGAATGACAACAATCTACTGAAGTAAGTCCCGTCTGACTACTTCTATGGGACTACAATTATATAGCATTGTAGTGGTATATAGCATATAGCTTTTCTTCCTTCTCAGTTTTGGAGTGTAGCCATGTCCTGTCCCAAGAAAGGCAGCATCGGGGGGAGAGGGACACTTCCTGACTGACACTTCCTGACATTGCTGTTGTAATTACTATGCAGACAACGACTAGCATTTCCTCAAAACATTGAACTGAATCAGATCAAGTGGTAGACAAAACCACGACTTTGATAATTGTCTAGTTGATAGAAGAAACTAATAGAAAAAAAATATCCTCAAAACACAGTATCCACACCTGTGTTAAAGGCATCAACTGTCCCATACCAAGAACCCTGAGGCAGAGAGTATCAATCAATCAATCAATCAATCAATCAATCAACATTGCAGTACAGTGTCTCAGATCCAGCGCCTAGTTGCACTGCTCAGACAAAATATATAACTGAACATAATGATTTCTCAACACCCCCAATTCAAAACTGACACCACAACATAGCACCACCACTGTCCCTGTGCTCATATAACTGAAGGGAATATGAATGGTTAGCAGTTTAGCATTTATAGCAGTAAATATAACAAAATAGTTATATAGACAGCCTTACAGTTCCCTGTGTATTGTGCTGCGCTGTTCCGGCAATCCAGAATGAGGGAGAGGCAAGAGAGGGAGGGGGAAGAGGGGGGAGGGAGGGATTCACGTCTGGGTGTGTCCCATCTTGTCCTGTCAAAGCAGGGTGGCATGTGTAAACATATCTCTCAGCTCAAGTGGCTACATGCCTCTCTCATGTGACCACGGTGACGCCTTTAAAGTGTAGTCTGTGGTCGTTTGGACTAGGTGTTTGGCAACAACTGGTCAAACAGGTGTCAAACTGGTGTCAAACTGCTGAGCTGTACAGGGGTAAGGACTGGGTAGGGCTGAGATAATCTTGGAACCGAGAGTTTGATTTAGTGAGACTAGGCATGAGGTTACCTCTATTTGGCCCTAGTGCTTTGGTAAGCTTTTATTTTACAGCCCTGTTTCAGCTGGTATTTGCTAAGAAACTATGCTAAGTTATAACCAAGCTTAGTTATTATGCAATTATCAGGTATGATTAATACTGCTTAATACAGGTCTGTAAACTAAAGGGTTACCCCAAGCTGTCTATACTATGTCTTGGGATAGGCAGTGTTGATTCTAGATCAGTTATTCAGGACTTAAGGTTGCGCTGATCCTGTTTCACAAACTATAACTCACTCCTAGAATAGGCAGAGCAGACCCAATATCTAATACCAGGTCCGGCCCATGCACTTATGTGGCTGTAAGCAAGATTTTGTTTGTGGCCCCCCCTACCACGTTACGGGGGGGGGGGCTTTTTCATTGACGGGTGTTTCTTCAAGAGGGGTAGTAGAGTTTTTGATTGACAGGTGGTAGCTTGCGCTAAATCGACAACAAAAGTGTGGCCCGCTCTAGCAGTCGTGGCCCTAAGCAATCGCATAGACTGCTTATGCCAGCGGCCGGTCCTGTGTGCTACTTCCTCTGGACTAGAGTACTGTAAGAGGATGCCCGATAATACTGTAGATGCTCCTTGTAATGAGTCAGTACATTGTGTCCTGGGCTAACACTACATTAACTGTCCACTCCAGTGGGAACTTGTTCCCAGTAACCGTACTGGAAACCCTCTGTAGGTTTGAGCGTCCTGGGTTGATCTCCAAGGAGAAAAAAAAACAGGGCATTCAGGTTCAAGAGGGACTGAATAGAATAATGGCAGTGTTTGTTTGCCATGGCGTTGATGTTTAGCATGGAAACACACACGTTGCCCGTCCTACAACACGATTGTTTGACATTCTTGTTTGACATTCCAGTAAAGTGGCCAGAAACACACACGGGTAGTACAGCTGGGGAACAATACTACTAGACTACCTCTCTACCTGTTCTGCTGGATCAGAAATCATAACGTTAGAATTGTTAAAGAATGACTAAAATTGCATGAGAGCTTATATGATTCGCTATAGCAA
The DNA here is from genome assembly GCF_963989245.1 of Nansenia antarctica. Taxonomy (NCBI): domain Eukaryota; kingdom Metazoa; phylum Chordata; class Actinopteri; order Argentiniformes; family Microstomatidae; genus Nansenia; species Nansenia antarctica. The sequence continues at coordinate 53,954,295 of NC_137689.1, forward strand.
CCGACTTTGCCCTACCACCCCACTCCCCCATGCCAGACTCTAACCTGTCCTACAGCTGGGGAAACACACTACTAGACTACCCTCTCTACCTATTCTGCAGGATCAGTAGTCCATCGGTTATTAGCTGGTGTAATGGAGGGAGCGTGTGGTCTTTATAAATGTCACCCAGAGCCCTGAGTCACTGCTGTGACCTTTTAGGACACCTGCCCGGGCCTATTATGGAGCCCCGGTAATTGGATCCAGGGTATCCCAACTCCTTGGCATGCCAGACATCCTCTGGGTCCTATAGGGGGTTAGACCAGGGCGCTCACTGGCCCAAGCAACTGAGGTCACGATTATGCTATGCTACGCTAAGTATGTGACATAAGTATGACCTGTGGAACATAAGGACTGACATGAGGTGATTCTAAATATGAAAGGGTGTTACTCATTGAACGTGATGCATCATATCATATGGCTATTTGCAGTAATGGGCTTAATTGCCATGGCTCAGGATGTAGTGAAGGGTAAACGCACATAGACTCATGGGCTCTACCATCTACCATCTATTATAAAACACAGTGTGTTTTATTATCATGTTGCCTATACTGAAATAAGACTCCCACGTGTCTATTAACATTATCATTATCTCAGTGCTGTCTGAGAAGCTAAGAAGTAGTGTAATGGGAGACTGTCTATTCTGGGGATAAATGATGCAGGACGTAGACAATGTAGTGAACAAGCATGCTATGAAAATCTATTATGATCGATGAATGCAGTTATGTAATGAGACCAACACAGTCTCCTAATTAAATCGTTTACCTATACACGATACACAATTGCGTGTCCTGGTTGACGACTTAGGTAACAAGTTAATAACTTTGAGTTAGGCAGTATCAGGCATCCACTTTGAATGGTTATGTTAAGGGTAAGTTGTTATGGGGAAGGCATTAGGAAACTTTTGCATTAGCAACAATAGTTAGCAAATAGGCCTATTGTTGTCCATAGCACATTTCGAACCAGCGGCCTGCAGGTTGATAAGTAAGTGGTTAATGACTCCACCACCCCATCAACCTCCTTATACGGTGTTCCTCCTTCTGTATTCACCAGCCAGTATACATGCAGCTTAAAGCGTCAACTAGTAAACACAATTGGCGGAAACGCGTACTAATGTCTATAGCTAAACGATTTGCACAGGAGGCCGGTCTGAATGAAACGCTTCATAGCTTCAGCACCACGGCCAACTCCCGATGCCCCCTGAATGCTTGAGAAACTCCACCAGGGCACACTTGCAACAAATGTGTGTTATAACCGGGACAGCATGTTCTGGATAGCAAAAGCATACATTCTTTATTTCTAGACATCAATATACCTTTCCTTTTTTTCACATCCGTGCCGGTATAGAGCAACATGCTTTGTTATCTAGGCTATTTGGTATTTTAATTTGTAGTGACTATTATTCAATGTGTAGCTGAATATATAATGGTATTGTTTTTCACGCAATAGGCCTACATGTATAGGATCATTAGGACTCTGACATCTC
>NC_137689.1:53958316-54018316 GCF_963989245.1 Nansenia antarctica
GCTGTATCCCTTGTTGTATGAATAGATCCGAGTCTAAAAAACGATTGAACTGTCATTCTACCACTGTAGTACACTGGTACTCCGGGGGAATTTCTGGTTTGGACCCGGAAATTGCTAAACGTCACGTTTGACGTCAGACTTAACAACCGAATAGTTTGTTTGTCTACAGTACTTAGGAAAGTGGAAGTTGGTCCTTTGAGAAAACATCAATGATGCATCTGTGTTTAAGTAACAGATAGGACAACAGCCCATGTTCAGGGGTAAACCACAACCAAAGCTGAATAAATGAACAAGCCCTGCCTTTCATTACATTCTTTCCACTCTTATGTAATGTCCTTCACTTAACAGAGAAAAGAAAACCATCATGTTTATCCTTCGTGCTTATATCCCTAGCCTTCCCAAGAACAAGGCAAGAACACACCCTAATTCTTGTTATAAATGCCCTCACAGTTGCTGGTACTCTGGTACCGATTAGATTAGATTGAACTTTATTGTCATTGCAATCCAACCAAAAGTGCAAAAGACTTGATATGTAGACAGTGCATGGTATTACAGTAAGTGAAAATAAATGAATATAAAAAGTGAATATACTGTAAATGAGATGAGTGATATATATAGTTATGATATGCACAGAACAAGGTCAATAGGTCAATAGGAGGTATGTAACAAACAGTGATGTGATGGGACACCCCATGAAAGAAAACCTTTGTCTTTTTCAACATATTTAAACATATATGAACAGATCTTCATTTTAACAATATTGAGAGGAGTTAATATAACTAAACAAATAAAACTTTAAAAAATGTAAAATGCTAATTTTGGCACGGCAAATTTATTTATATAGCACATTCATACAACCAAATGCAAACTCATAGTGCTTTACATAAAATGTAATTGCAATACAATTACAAATTCAATGCAATACAATAACAATTTAAAATCAATAAATAAAAAACAAATCAGTCAGTTAAAAAGCTTGCCTAAACTGTCAGTATTTAAAATACAGTCAATTAAAAGCCAAACAGAACATAACAGTCTTCAGCCTATTTTTAAAAATGTATAGATGGCGCGTGATGTATAATCTTTTGTGATAGCTTGTTCCATTTTTATTTTTTTTACAATTGCAAAATGTAATTAATAGAAATGCAATTTCCTTGTGAGGAACAGTTAGAACACCCCCACATGTATTACTACTTAAATTAGAATTAAGTGCACCACATCAGGTAGCAAGTGGAGAACATTTAAAACAACTGCCAACATTGCCAGGTCAGACATGACTAGCAAGTTCAGCCCAAGAGTAGACCGCATGATGCTTAAAGAAGTCTCCAACAATCTTAGAATGTCATCACGGGAGTTAGCACTTGCCACAGTTGATGTCAAAGTATACATACCATCAGAAAGAGACTGCACAAGTTTGATTTTCATGGCATGTTTGCAAGGAGGAAACCATTGCTGTAAAAAAAAAAAAAAAACATCAGGGCCAGAGCTGCCAAGTCTCACGCTTTGGAAATAACAATTGTTTTGCGGGACTTTTATTTTTGAAATTCCTTGAAAGAAAGCTACTGGACATGAGTTTCGTGGCATCTTTCGTGGCAATTTTTTTTTTTTTTTTTTTTTTTTTTGAAAAGTAGCCGGGGACGCCTCCCGTCTGGACCACACAGGAGAGGGCATCACTCAGCCCCGCGCCGCCTCACAACACACACACACACACACACACACACACACACACACAGACAAGCACACACTCACACACACAGACAGACAGACAGACACAAGCACGCACACACAGACAGACAGACAGACACACACACACACACACACACACAGACACACACAGACAGACAGACAGACAGACACACACACACACACACACTCCGCCGCCCGGAGACGTCGATGGCACCTGGCTTGGCACTGGCCAGTCTGGTGTAAACCACTCAGAGCTCCTGAGTTAATGTTAATGTTAATGGACTACCAGTGTGAATATTTGTTATATAGTTTAATAAATCTCTTCTTTGATTTTGAAACAGTGTAGCGTGGCCTTAATTTGTTATTATTACAGTACATGTTTGTGTTCGCAGCAATGGCAATATGTTTTATTTGGTTGGTAGATCTTGTTGAGCTGGTAATTTGAAAAGTAGCTCACAAGCCTAAAAAGTGTGAGCACCCCTGATCTACTGTAACATAACCAGGTACATTAATAATAATAATAATAATAATTATCATTATTATTATTATTATTATTAATAATTACAATTTACAATACGAATACAACAATTGGGGGTCCCTCCCCAAAAAAGTGAGCGCGCTGTGCGTACACAAGATCAACCGCCACAGCCTCATTCTGACCCAGGAAAAACCCTGGAATGTACTGTATAACATGATAGGCATCTATGAGCAATGCACTGTATATAAGATGATGACCAAGGGTCTTTCTGCTGCTGACCATGGGGAATCCTGTTCATGGGGCCCAATTGTCTTTTAGACTCTGTAGGCTACTGTATTTGTTTATTAAGATTTCATAAATATGATATATTGTCTGGATTACTCTTGTTTTAGCAAATGTTCAAATTGTTCAAATTATTTCTTGTGCTTGTTTATTATGAACAATTGCAGGAAACTAGCAGAAATAATTGGGTGGGAGAGTACAGGCATTTTGTGAGAAAAGAGGGGGGAACCTCAGACAAATTGCAGCAGAAAATCTTTCAACTGTTTATTGCTCATAAATGTCTCATATGACATATAAAAAGTCTTAAGAAATCCAAGTGGTGAAAAGTATATTTGTTTACCATAACCTGGTAACACGTTTTTGCTTCCAAAAATTACATTATAAAGCTTTAAAATGTTGAAACTTTAATCGAATCACTAAATTAATATACTTTTATACAAGGCAACATAAATTGGCAGTAATCAACATTAATATAGGCATTGATTAACAACAATTGAAAACAATATTATTAAAATATCACTTTTATGTTACTTTCAAAATATTTGTGACTGGTAGATTTGCACTAATCAACATGTTGGCACTATTGAACAAAAACGTAAACATGTTAACTTTTAAGTAAAACGTTATCAGTAGGTGTCTGGTTCATCTTCAACATCTTCATCGTCATCATTTTCATCACATGCAGCCTGAGATGAGTTTGCACACCCCAATCCTTTGCAGTTGCTACATGCAACAGAGCACTCAATGCCATACTTGCATGTGCACCTCAGGCTGCTGCAGTCTGTCTTGCAGGTGCATCTGATGAACCGGAGGAGTTCCTGTGGTAGCTGGTGGTAAGTCAGTTTGGACAGGGACAAGCCTCATCACTCTTTTTCCATCCCCATTCTTGTGGCAGGAGTTCATTTGAGGTTCCCTTCCACTGCTGCACCTGGTAGGACACACGAAGACTGTGGTACTTCGCTGCTGCTGACGTAGGTGGCAGACTTTGCGGCTGTACATGAGAAGTGCCAATAGCTACCTTCTCACAAAAACGATAGTGTCGTAGAGAGTCGAGTCCCTCCCCAGGCTTCCCATTGTTCAGGCACAGCAAAGCATTCTTTGTTATTGTGCAAAGATCAGTTATTGTGCATTCTGCTGTGGTAGCTGACTGTGTGTCAAACACTTTAGCTTGCTCACAGAAGTCATCACTGGTTGTGAATTTCTTGAGGGGAGCTCCTTTCCCAATGCCATAAATGTGGGAGGTAGTGTCACACCCAGCTATTGCATGGATGAAGAGGATGTGAGGGCAAACACTGGGGCCCAGCTGCTGCTTGGCGGCCTTGATGTTCCAGACACGTGGCTTCTTCATGCTCTTATTCGCCTCAGGTTTGAAGAAGAGGTCGTGACTTGAGGTTGGTTTGGTATATGAGGAGGACGAGCAGATCTGTATCATCACCAATGAGCACAGTGTTTGTTACTGTGGCAGACTGCACTGCTTTTTGCACAATGAGATCAGCATCACCTGGAGCATGGTACGTCTGACAGTTCTTCCGTAGGTGACCACTGAGCATGTTGATGAACTGCTGCTAGTTTGTGTTGTTTGAAAGGAACAGGTCTTTATTCATCGTAATAGGCATGTCTTCATCCATGGCTGCTCCAGTCCTCCCACCTGCTCGCCTGCGGTGTGTCATGTCTTTTGTGGATGTGCCCTGATAACCGTCGAACACAACAACTGCCTCTCCATACTTTCTTGTGACATACTCGCTGTACAGCTTGCAGATGTCCTTGTATGTGGATCCACATGTCCATGGGATCTCAATCTCTACTGTCTCTATCCTCCTCTCTCTCTCTCTCTCTCACCCATCCTTCCTGTTCTATATCTACTATCTCTTTCATGCGCTGAACCAATACTCCACCATCCAGTACATACTTTTATTCAGAAATTTAATTTTTCAGACTTTTATTCAGAAATTTTATTTTTCGGACTTTTATTCTGAAATTGTATTTATCTGACTTGTATTCAGAATGTAAATTTTTCAGACTTTTATACAGATTTTTTTTTTTTCGGACTTTCTTTCTGAAAAAAAAAATCTGACTTTTATTCAGAAATGTATTTTTCTGACTTTTATTCTGAAATTTATTTTTCTGACTTTTATTCAGAATTTTTTTGGGGGGGACTTTTATTCTGACATTTTATTTAGGACTTTTATTCAGAATTTTTTGGGGGGGGACTTTTGTTCTGAATTTTCTTTTTTAGGACTTTTATTCTGAAAAAAAGAAATTCTGACTTTTATTCTGAATTTCTTGGGGGGGGAATTTCCTTTTACACACATAGTACTGCATCCAACTCCATGTCTCATGTAAAACAGTTTCTGGGTGATTGTGGACAGTATTGAACTCTTTGTGTGGACACCAGACAAGAAGAATGGCTCAAAAGAAAGAAATGGCGAGTTCTGGGCATTCCTCAGTAGGAATTGGCATTTTTGTTAATTTTTGGTTAAATAAATTATAACATGTTACATTTTCATTGTGTTTGGTTCAATTACGTCACCTTTACCTACAGGTATTGTTTGAAAGAAGATAAAATATTGCTACGTCCGTATTTCTTTAAAAAGTACTAAATATTTCATGGGGTGACCACCTGACTGATGTCAAAGTACATGCATCTACCATCAGAAAAAGACTGCACAAATTAGATTTTCATTGGAGGTGTGCAAGGAGGAAACCCTTGCTGTGAAAAAGAGCATCAGGGCAAGACTGTGTTCGCCGCCCCTAGCTTTCCTGTAGTCCACAATTACCCCTTTTCCACCAAGGCAGTTTGAGGGCAAGTTCGGAGCCGGTGCCTAATCCGATCTCGAACCAGTTATTTGCGTTTCAACAGCAAAAGAACCGTCTCTCGGCCAGGAGAACTGGTTCCAGAGTGGCCTAGGTCAAAGAACCGCTTACGTGAGGGGCTGGGGGCCGGATTATCGTGACCAACCAAGATCAACTAAAACTGTCGCGAACGAAACCGGTATTTAAAAAAATACAGTGCGAGATGGCTACTGTGGGGTTCTACAGAAACGTCAAACAAATAAACAAGAAAATCAACAAGGAAATTGAAAAAGGACTATAGGCACATTGCTGGGAATGTGGAGACGTATACAGACGTATACAGTGACGTGGCTCTAGCCTGTGGAAAAGCAAACCGGTTCTTAGAAGGTTCGCAAGTTCAACCAACTGCGAACCGGCACTAGCACCAGCCCAGAACTAGAACTAGGTTTGTGTTGGTGGAAAGGGGGGAAATGAGCTCCTTGGTGTGGGTCAGGTTGTTGTTGGCACACCACATCGCCAGGTGCTGGACCTCCTCCTTGTATACCAACTCATCGTTGCCACTTAACAGGCCTATCACCGTGGTGTCAGCACACAGGCCTGTGGGACACCGGTGTTCAGGGTCAGTGTGGAGGAGGTGTGGTTGTCAATCTTAACAAACTGGGGTCTGTTGGTCAGAAAGTCCAGGGTCCAGTTGCAGAGGGAGGTGCTGATGCCAAGGTCACAGAGTTTGGTGACTAGCTTGGAGGGGATGATGGTGTTGAATAGGTGTTGTTTTTATCCAGGTGGGTCAGGGCAGAATGTAGTGCCATGGAGATGGCAACCTCCATTGACCTGTTCGGGCGGTAGGCAAACTGGTGGGGATTCAGTGTGGAGGGTAGGTGGTCTTTAAGGTGAGCCAGGACCAACCTCTCGAAGCACTTCATGATGATGGGGGTGAGTGCAATGGGGCTGTCATTCAGGCCCGCTGCTGCAGAATGCTTCGGCACCAGCACGATGGTTGCTGACTTGAGGCACATCGGGCAACTTGCCTTATCTTGGCAATGACAGTCATGGTATGCAACGAGAGGAGAAAAAACACTGGATAAGGTATACACCAACATCAAACGTGCTTACAAGGCTAGTCCGCTAGCTCATCTAGGCATGTCTGACCATGTGTCAATCCTCCTGATTCCTGCATACACTACAATGGGGAAAAGTGCTCCCATCACCACTAAGACTGTCAGAACCTGGCCAGAAGGGTCCGCTCCACTGCAGATCTGCCTAAATGACACCCTATGGCAGGAATATGAGCATGAGGACCTGGAACAGTACACGTCGTCGGTTCTGAACCACATAGTGAACTGCACCAACTCAGTCACCTTGGACAAACGGGTCCGGGTCTACCCCAACACGAAGCCATGGATGACTGGGAAGGTCCAAAAACTGATAAATGAGAGGGACAACGCCTTCTTCGCAGGGAAGCGCACACCGCTGTACAGCTCCACCAGGGCCAACCTAAAGCGCGGCATCAAAGCGGCCAAGGCAGAGCACAGAGAGAAGATTGAGGAATGCCTCCTGAGCAACGACTCCAGGCGGATGTGGCAGGGGGTTCAGCAGATGACAAACTTCAGAGCCAACAGGCTCACAGCCGCAGAGGACGACCCCCTGCTGGCGGGAAAGCTGAACACCTTCTACGCCCGGTTCGACGAGGGGCGAACGGAGGTAACCACAACACAAACACCACTCTCTCCAGCTCTCAGCAGCCTCACCCTCACAGAGCATGAGGTGAGACGCGTACTGAAGGCGGTGGACCCCAGGAAAGCCTCGGGGCCGGATGGCGTCCTGGGACGGGTGCTGAGAGACTGCGCCGACCAGCTGGCCGGGGTTTTCACTAACATCTTTAACCAGTCCCTGTCCCAGGCCACCGTCCCACCCTGCCTGAAAACCTCAACTATCATCCCAGTCCCGAAGAAAAGCACGGTGAGCTGCCTAAACGACTACCGCCCGGTGGCACTCACACCAATCATCATGAAGTGCTTCGAGAAACTAGTCCGGGCCCACATACTCACACGCCTCCCGCCCAACCTGGATCCATACCAGTTCGCCTACAGAGCCCAGAGGTCCACAGAGGACGCCATAGCGACGACTCTCCACGCCACTCTATCCCACCTGGAGAGGGGAAACAGCTACGCGAGACTGCTCTTCGTGGACTTCAGCTCCGCCTTCAACACCATCCTTCCAGACAGGCTAGTGACCAAACTACTAGACCTGGGTCTATCACACTCTATATGTGCATGGATCAAGGACTTCCTGACCGACCGCCCCCAGAGGGTGCGGGTGGGCCCCCATACCTCCACAGCCCTCAGCCTCAGCACTGGGTCCCCCCAGGGCTGCGTGCTAAGCCCCATCCTCTACAACCTCTACACCCACGACTTCACCCCCGTCCACCCCAGCAACTACATCGTAAAGTTTGCAGACGACACCACCGTGGTGGGATGTATCTCGGGGGGGGGACGAGGCGGCGTACAGGGATGAGGTAGAGCAACTGAGCAAGCTGTGCAAGGTTAACAACCTGCTGCTAAACAAGTCAAAGACCCAGGAATTCATCGTAGACTTCAGGAGGAAAAAGTCCGAGATCCAGCCCCTGCTCATCGACGGAGAGAGCGTGGAGAGAGTCTCAACCCTCCGATTCCTGGGACATCACATGCGGGATGACCTGGCCTGGAAGGACAACACAAAAGGCACCATCAAGAGGGCACAACAGCGGCTATACACCCTGAGATGCCTCAGGAAAGAACACAACAAGCAGGAGATACTGGTGGCCTTCTACCACGGCGCAGTGGAGAGCATCCTCACCTACGGCATCTGCAACTGGTTCCACAGCTGCACAACAGCGGAGAGAAACGCGCTACAGAGAGTCGTGAGAACAGCACAGAAGATCACCGGCGCCCCCCTCCCCTCTCTGGAGGAGCTGTACAACACACGCTGTCTCAGGAGGGCCTCCAAGATCTCCAGGGACCCGACCCACCCTGGGCACGTACACTTTGTCAGGCTGCCCTCGAACAGGAGGTACAGGACCCCGGCCGCTAAGACAAACAGACTGAAGAACTGCTTCTACCACAGGGCCGTCAAGGCCCTGAACACAGAAAAGGCCTAAGTTCTGGGCCCAGGACAGTCCGGACGGATTGTATTGCAGCTAGTGCTGAGGCACAAACATGTACATTTTCAAGCCTGCAAACTGTGACACTTTAAAATAACGTGAAAAAATACTTTTGTGCAATATGACAACCCTAGTTGACTATCTGTGCAGTATAGTACAGTGGATTGTGTACATAGCCTTTATTGATGTAAACCAGCTCCTTACCTTCTTGTGATTTTATGCGTTTATGCTTTTTCTAAAAAATAAAAAAAAAATCCTTTCCTAACACCAGGGGAGCCACCCCTCCTAAATTTCGTTGTTTGGTACCTGTACTGTAGCAATGACAAATAAAGTCCATTCCATTCCATTCCATTCCATTCCATTGTGTATTGTAAATCTGAAACCTTTTCACCTGGTGTCTAAAGTATATGTGACAGCAGCTGGTGAAACCGGGTCGCCAACCGATGGACCGTTCTGACTTTTATTCAGAAAAATGTTAGCGTTGTTGAAAGTCAATGACACACTCGCTAATCTAGCCAAAACACTGCAATGCAATGGATTTGGTGAGTAATCCCCACCACTACCTAGTTAGTGTAGAGTAGTGGGGATTACTCACCGAATCCATTGCATTGCAATGTTTTGGCTTGACTAGCATTTAAATGTTTCTGAATAAAAGTCTGAACATTTTGACTGGTTGGCGACTTGTTCCCGGTTTCATCAGCAGCTGTCACATATACAGTAAACATTCTGCCTCAACAGCACATAATTGCAGACTCTTTAGTGTGTCAAAACTGAAGCTCAAGCTCCTTGTCGGGCTTGAAAAAGTAGACCATTTCATCAGGCATTGCATAGAAGTTGTTTGGATATTACATGAAGACAGACACAAATTAAACATTTGAATCAATATTTTATTAAAAGCAAATAGGGACACCTTCATGTCCTCAAATGGAACATAAATACAAAAAATGTATGTACATATATGGCAGTGACAAACAGAAGCGTACCGAATAGTTCTGGACCAAGTTAATCCATATAGGAATCAGAAAATAGAGGAAAATGAACTCTGTTTTGGAGAACCTGCTACTGTAGCTCCTTATCACAGAGATCGAGATGAATCATATGGATCACGACCCAACCAAGGTCAGGTTCACCAACCACCATGAGTTAGGGTCACGACCCTAGAGGTACATAGAAGAGCTACAGCATAAGCTAAAACTAACACAATTACAAATAGTCCCAAAGGAAGGAGAAGAGCAACTAAAAGTTCCATTATGGATCCTGATCAATTAGGCAACATGTCTGCCTTGACGTTTTAGATCTCACTCTCATTTTTGTTTATTTTTGACAGTTCGCACCAAGGTTGGGGTCAATTCCATTTAAATTCAGGCAATTCAGAAAGTGATTTAATTCTCATTTTTAGTGCAATGAGAATAAATTCCTAATTTGCAATAATTTCATTATAATTTCAATTAACTCCCTGAACTGACTGAATCAACCCAAGCCTGAGTGTGTACCTCTCTTTGGTCCACTGGGTATGCTACAGGATAACCACAACAGAATAGAAATACATACCAGGCACTAGAATTGTTTGCAAATACAGCCTAACCATTACAAAATGATCTGCAAAGAATATGCAAAGTATACTGTACAGTTATAGCTTGGTATAGCTTGACACTGAAATAATGAAAAGTGCGTAAGATCATTATACTGTACTTTGCGCATGATTATACCGTTACAACCTCAACCTTCCAATATTTAGGAAGGTATTTCATTTCAAATGGTTAAATGGGCTTTACTGTAGGACAGCTGTTGTACATGTGTTTGACCACAGGGAGGCAGTGCAGCATCAGAATATGAGACGTCCTTTGCGAACAGCATTGTGGCTGGAGATGCCTTACCTCACCCAGGGTTATCTGAATTGAGTAAAAACATCTGCACCTGTGCTGTCCTATAAGGTCCTTCCAACTTCCATCCAATAGAAACAAGTCAATCTAGTCGATGGCATTGTGAGGGTTTTTATCATTTTTGACTGGTCTCCTTGACTACATAGCACAGCCAAGACAGGATTCCTAATTGAACACTTGGATCTTACTGTGTTGTATTCCAATGTTATGTTATTTCAGCCCTCTTGAATCTCTCAATTATTTTGCTTCTTTTCTTGAATCTGTTTAGACAGCGATAATTTTTTTAGTCTTAGGATGAATTAATGTTATTGTTACGGTGAACTGTGTACTCCAGACTTAAACTCTATGCATGACAAGACCTTGACCCAACAAAGTGTTTTCCTAGGTTGGTGATGAGTGCTGACGGAAACAACACATATTTTGCCACAGCCGACCATAACTGTACCTAATACTGTCACATTAATAATAATAATAACACCGGCTTTCAACAACAACAATCCTTCAAACTGAATAATCCATCATGCGTTTCTGAACCACAAGACTTCTGACACTTGGGAAATACAATCTGAGTCTGAGAAAGAATTGATTAAGGCAGTAGATGGAGTAAATATCTCTGTCATGTTTAAAAGTCCCACACATTATTGAGACACCTCAAACCTTTGTTTCATTAAAATGTAATTCAATTCCACTTTACATCCCTATCAGATTTACACACGTTTAAAACCTAAACAGATTCACAACAGCTGAAAGGGCGCCACCTATTGCACATGGGGTTTACTTGCATCCTGCATCTTCAATGTTCATAGAATATCAACCTAATTCCCCCCCTTTTACCGGTCATCTTCAGTGGTGGCCCTATTCTCCTTTCTTTTTTCTCTTTTCTTTTTTTTTTCCTTTCCATTTTCTCGTGAAGCGGGGTCCATCAGGGGCGTGTGTTGGGTTCTAGCTGGAGTCTCCAGAGGGCGGTTCAGCCTCAGGGGAGGAAGCTTCGTCCTGTTCGTCTGAGGGGAGATGAACTCTCTGCTCGTCCATACGCTTGGCCTGAACTCTCTGGATGAGGCTGAAGAAGTCCTCGTCAGGTACTGTGGGGGCCCGCGGCCCAGAGTCTGGAGGAGAGCACCGCTGGTCATCGATCCTGGAGGACTGCAGGGCCAGGGAGAAAGAGGGAGTATAATTTGTCAATGGGAAACTTGTAATTACATGGTAATAACCTATTCATTACTTGTTTGATGATTTAGCTTTGCTTATATATACTGTATATATATATGTTTTAATTCTAGGTACATTCAGTACAGTCCACTACATAAGTACGGTATATTGAGTTATGCAAACGTTTCTTCACCTGACACTTGATGAGCATGTTGAAGAAGTCGTCGCTGGGCTCCTGGGGGTCTGCTTCGCCACACAGGTGACCCAAGTTGTTGTGCGTGATCCTCAGGCCAGGCAGGTTACTGACACTGACCCTCTGGTCGTCCAGCCGGCGGCTCTGGGAGCTGGCTATCAGGTCAAACAGCTCCTCTGTCTGGGGGGAGGTGATCAGCGCTGGGTCTGGGAGGGAAGAAAGGCGGAAAACAGACCGATGACCAGGGAGAGTTAGTGAGGAGGATGGACATGAGGAGCGGTGAATAGATCCGAAGGGTGACGCGTCTTAAGACACCCTAACGGTGCTACGAAGTGGTTGATGGGTCACTACTGACCTAGCATTTCACTGAGAGAGAGCATGGCGTCGGCGGGGCCCCCTCCGTTCTCCCCGTTCTCTGGCTCGTCGAGATGGCAGCGCTGGTCGTCCATGCGGCTGCTCTGGAACTTGCTGAGGAGGTCGAAGAAGCAGTCCTCATCGGAGGGGTCACGACCTAGCTTCTGGAACACAAGAGGGAACAACAGGGACGTTAAGTGAAATAGCAGAGGACAACCCTGAAACCTCTGTGGCCTCCTTTTCCCACACACACACTGACCCATGTATGATATCCTGTTTATATCACTTTGTTTAGATGCTTGGGACTGCCTTGTTTGGGGTTTTGGGTTGTAGTGGATAAGGGGATTAAAGAGAGTCCTAGCATCGCAAGCTAAGTACTGTATACTCTTGAACTATCTGTGAAATGGCAACATTCTAGTGTTAGTGATTCTCTATTTGGAGTTCCACAGACAAATACACTCACCGAACACTTTATTAGGAACACTATACTAATACTAGGTAAGGGTTAGTTTTGCTCACAAAACAGCCGTAATTCTTTGTGGCCTTGATTCCACAAAATGTTGGAAACATTCCTTTGAGATTCTGGTCCATGATGACATGATTGCATCACGCAATTTCTTGATTTTTCAGGTGCACTTTCAGGCTGTGAATCTCGCGTTCTACCATATCCCAAAGGTGTTCTATTGGATTCAGATCCGGTGACTGGGAAGGCCACAGAAGAACACTGAACTCATTGTCATGTTCATGAAACCAGTTTCAGACGACTTTTGCTTTGTGACATGGTGCATTATCATGCTGGAAGTAGCCATTAGAAGATGGGTTCATTGTGGCCATGAAGAGATGCACATGATTAGCAACAATTAACGGGCCAAAAGTATGCCAAGAAAACATTCCCCACACCAATACACCACCTGAATGAATGAGAAGGTGTACATGTGTTCCTAATAAGACCTAATAAGACAGTCTGTCTGCTTGTTGCTATTAGTGAGATTCTCTAGTTTTAGCTCCAATGCAATCACTGGCAGTGTCAACTGTCTCTTAGGTGATTAGGTGATCTGTGTCATCACTATGGATGGGGGTTGGAATGACGCATAACTATGACGTTTGCCGATATTTTCCATTGGTGTTCATTAGAAATATGTGTGATGATTCAAGTTACGTGTGTAGATCTTGAATTAGGATTCCACCCTCGGTGCATAGCACCATAACCATAAATATACTATATTTATAATATATTGCACTGCATAACATCTTTGTATAGTACTGGACACTCAACATTCCCCCGTTGGCAGGACAGCACACAGACTGGTGCTCAGCTCAGACAATCTGACCAACCCAGATAGTGTAGGACCTACCAGGGGAGGCTGGTGGAGGTAGGTCCTAGGACGGGCTCATTGTAATGCATGGAATGGAATGAGGATTGGTATTAAACATGAGCTCATGGAATTGAACGAGCAATGGTATCAAACATGAGCTCATGTTTAATACCATTCCTCATTCCATTCTATGCATTCCAATGAGCCTGTCCTACCTAGAAAGTGTGGCCACCTTGACCCAGATTTCCAAGGTACTGTAACACAAATTGTCACAGGGGACCCATTAGAATGTTTAAAAATAACCTACACTTTTCTAGGATAATGATGATATTTTGTACGATTTTTACCATGAATATTCAATTTTGAATTGAAATTTACCTTCTGAAAATAACATCACCTCCCCAAGTCATTATATTGACTATATAAGAGATAAGAATATTGTTAACTTAAAAAAAAAAACAGTGAATTGGCTACAGTGATCTAATTTCATGTAGTTCATCCTCCCACAATAACATCCTTCTAGGTAGAACAAACAACACAGACAAATCCTACAATGTCTTCTTGGACTATGACAGTCACAGGACTGGCTCCAACCTTTAATCTCCAACCTCATGATAAATCAATGTTGAGTGTGTGTGTGTGTGTGTGTGTGTGTGTGTGTGTCCGTCTGCGTGCGTGCGTGTGTGTGCGCGCGCACGCGCGTGTGTTATCCCTTTGTGTCAATAGTGAAACCCCGGGCAGGTTAATGGAAGGAAAGGAGGGATGAAAGGAGGTGCGCCACAGGACCACGTCAGAAATCAATAATAGCTGATGGGGGCCCATTATATTCCCCGTCCTTAACATCCCCTCCCCCACCTCCCTCAACCCCCTAACCATTGCTCCCAGGGCTGATGATAATGGTCCAATCAACACCATACATAAGTGCCACAGAAATTTAACAGCTTGTACGGAACAATTGAGTGATTACTTTGTAGTAAGACCAAGCAGATACCGAATTTAGATCTACATGTATCTGCATGTTTCCCTTGATTGTTGAGAATCATCTAAACAGTGTGTTAGTGGATGAAAGCAAGTATCAGCGATTGAGAACTAGGTCAGACACAATATTTTACTGGAGGCAGTCACATTTTCAGAGGCAACTTTTCACTGGAAAACGTTGAGCCAAATTGCACTTCAAACAACATTGCAGTTTTACTGTTTGTCATAAAAACATTTAACTGCCACAAAATGTGTCAGGCTCTTCAGCAGAGTGAGAAATAGTAGGCACATAACGCCAATCAGAAACAGAAGAGATATCAGTTCAAATAATGCTATTCTTCGTCAAATACAAATGCAAATACCATAAAAGGGCTTACCGCAAAAACCTCTTGTTCCTGACGTCTCTCTCTCTCGCTCTCTCTTTCTCTGAGCACTCTCCCTTTTTCGATTCGCAACCCTGACTCACACCCCTCTCTCTTTCCCCCTTCACTCACCACTCTCCTCTTTTCCACCCTTCTCGTGCTCTGCTCTCATTCCCCCATCCCTCTCTGTTGATTCCCCTCTTCCGTATAGCCCCCTCCCTCTCTCCCTTCCCTCATCCCTCCTTCCCCTCTCCTCTCTTCTCTCCCTCCCACTCTCCCTCCTTCTCTCCCTCCCTCACGCTCTCTCTCTCTCCCCACCCCCCTCTCTCTCTCTCCCCCCCCCCCCCCCTCTCTCTCTCTCTCTGCTGTATGGGCCATCTTCGTCCCAACTGTGGGAAAGTAACTCATTACGGGGAGAGGGGGGTCCTCTGGTCAGGCTTACATTGTCAGCTGAGCAGAGGCGGGGGCACAGGGGGGAGGACAGGGAAGCGGAAAAGAGGGGTGATGGGGGTTCAATGGCAAATAGGTTGCATGCCATCACAGAAACACAGCGCAGACACCCAGCCACCAACAAATAACTAGAAAGAATTCTGGGACTATCAAGACACTGTTGCACACACGCACATAACACACACACACAAAATTGACAGAACACATTGGTTCCATCATCTTCCTGCATCTATACCAATACATTTATATACTATACAAATTGAATGGTCTCAATTGAATTCTGTGCTTTAATGGATTTGCATATTGACTAGCATAACAAACTTCCATGCTCTTACTGTCTCTCTGTTCGGTTCTCCCCTCTGCCTCTCTGTCTCTGTCTGGATCTGCCCTCTGCTTATGCATTGTTCAATTATTCAATTAAGCCACAGGGAGAGAGAGAGAGTGAGAGAGAGAAAGTGTGTGTGTGTGGGGGGAGGGTTTGTGCGTGTGTGCGTGCGTGCGTGTGTGTGTGTGTGGGGGGGGGAATGAGCTCTTCCTAAGTTACGTACATCATTGTTGCTATAGGAACCAGAGCTCCTACACTCCTTGCACCCTCTAACTTACACACACACACACACACACACACACACACACACACACACACACACACACACACACACATTGACATTTCTAAACTTCCCAGAGGCCCACTCCCTCCCCATCTCATTAAATGAGATTAAATAAATAATATTTTTGTGAGAAGATTGACTTGGACTGAAAACTCCAATATCAAGTGTTGTATGCTGTCTACGTGCATTAAAACGATGATGTCCATACTTTAGAATAAGAATCAAGTGAGTGATTTTTTTTCTTCTATAATTCATTCATATATGCCGTCTTCTCCTCAGCATCAGAGTGTGTCTGTGCTGAAGCCCAGGGTGAAATCAAAGCCATGCATCTACAGTATAGAGATCTTGATGAAACAAGCTGTATAGGCTCTCCACTGCACCAACCTTAATGATAACCATTAACTCTCTCCAAGTTATTTCCAGCCTCCCCTGACAAGCACAAAATAACAGCTTTCCTTCACACAATGGTTTCCTCGCTCGTTTAGCACGTCACGCCACTGATTACCACAATTAACAGCATAACCAAATTAGCATGCCTGGTTGGTTGCCTCAGGGAGGAAATTACAGCAAGACATGATCCCATTGGCTCTTACTCACCACGGACGTTTAGGGACAACAGCTGCACAAAGGGAATATTGTAGGAAATGATCTAGAACAGTCAGAAATTTGTGATTTCTTTCCGCTACATAGCTTTTATTTTTCTGGGGAATGTAGCACCATTAGACACACATTCCTCCCTTCGGCAAGTTCCTAACCTGGAAGCTCGTAGGGGGGATGTCTCAGTCAGGGGAGGCTGATGGAGGACGGGCTTATTGGAATGCATGGAATGGAATGAGGAGCCTCCACTGGTCTCAGTCATCTAAAGTGGCCTTCTCTCCTTAGCCCCTGTCGTTAACTATTCTATGCCGATCTTATACACTTCTCTCACCTATGACTCTTTTCCCACCTCTTATATGTGACAGCAGCTGGTGAAACTAGGGAACAAGTCGCCAACCAATCAAAACATTCAGACTTTTATTCTGAAATGTAAATATATTTCAACGTTGTTGAATCAATGACACACCCGCTAGTCAAGCCAAAACATTGCAATTCAATGGATTCGATGAGTAAATCCCACTACTCTACAATAACTAGTAAATAGTACCCCATTTTTCGGAATAAAAGTCTGAACGGTCCGTCGGTTGCCGACTTGTTCCCGGTTTCACCATCTGCTGTCACATTATGACTAATGTTACTGCTAAAAGGTGTTAAGACCCTTAGCAGTGTGTAGCCTTTACTTAACAGCCTTCTTCCTGACCTGATACTATGTATCGTGTTTGATACCATTCCTCATTGCATTCCATGCATGACAATGAGGATCCTCAGATTTCAACCTCCATGATCAGCCTCTGCTGGTTAGCATGCTAACCACATTTAGGACTTGTTATTCATCAGGTAGGTTTTCATTGATTGTTTAAAAGGCTGTCTTCCCTTTCAAAACACAGATGGATACAAGAGCTTTGAGACAGAGGATAATGCCTTTCAGGGGAACACTTTGATACAAAACGGAAACAAAAAGATTTAATTAGGAGCTTAGCTAAAGGAGTAACAAGGTACTCAGACCATATCGCTATCGGCAGCAAAGCCAAAGCCAGCGCACTTCAAGACGTATTGTCTCCAAGCCTATTATAAACCTTGACTACAAAGTTAAAAACAAGGTCTTTGTAATGGATGATGGTTATGAGTGGAAGCTGGGTGAAATATGGCTGAGTTGGACGGGCTCATTGTAATGCATGGATTGGAATAAGGACACATGGGAATGGTATCAAACATGTGTGTATGGCATTCCATTCTATGCATTACAATTTAGCCCATCCTCCGATTTCTACTACCACCAGCCTCTACTGAACTGTGTACAGTATTGCAAGCCCTAAGCCTCTCCACACTATGTGGTGAACCTATACAGATGTAAGAATAAGGCATGTGGAAATCAATTTCCAATCCAATTTCCAAGTTAGAGTAGATTCAGTTGAATCATGTGGGCCTCAACCATTGACCACTAACCGCTTGTGGTGATATTGACAGATAACCAGGAAGTGAAGTTGAAGAAGTGAAAATGATGGTGTAAAATGGAACCTAATGGAAGTCGCCCACTCTTCTCTCCCGGCTGTGACATTTATTCACCAACGTTTCGCCTCAATAGCCTTTCCTCTGGGTGATTGAAATGACCGACATGTCTACTAGGGGTGTAACGATACATCGATTCACATCGATGCATCGATTCATTGACTAACGATCTGATTACATCGACGCAATGTAAAAACATCGATCTATATCGTCATCTTAAAGATACACCTTTATTTTGAAATGGCACATTCTGCGTGACTGTCACCATTATATATGAGTTGCCTCTACCAAATCCGTCTAAAAAAGTCACGAGGAAAGTCCTGTCTTTCGCTTTTTAGCTTGAGGTGCGCTTGTTTTGGAATTCCATTCGCTGCAGCGGCCGCGCTCACCCCGCCCCCGTCCAGTTTCTCAACTGGATTGGACAGCGCCTTCGCCTGTCTGGGGGACATCGCTTGGCCGCGCAGTTTTGTTTCATAGGACATTAATGTTTTAAAGCTGAATATCTCTTGTTTGTGAGACTAGTGAACGGGTCTATTTTTCTTTTTGTAACAGAAGAATACTGTATAATACAATATGATTTAAATGCTGGATACCTGGAAGAGCTCACAAATAAAATGGTCAAATCATATTCTAGTTGTTTTTGTGAGTTGATAATTGTGTTAGATTGGCATATGATATCGCGTCATATCGATCATATCGTCATATCGATCTTGAATCGAATCGAATCGAAATCGTATCGTGACTGACATTGTGATATCGTCAAACATTGTATCGTCATACAAACAAATCGATATAATATCGTATCGTGATGAAGCTGGTGATTTACACCCCTAATGTCTACTCACTGGAGGGACCTGTACGGTGATGTCATCCGTGTCTACAGGGGAGTCGAGCCACGGCCTCTCGTCTGAAGACTGACTGTCTGCGTAGCACTTTCTCCTCCCCGGCTGAGACTGCTGACTCTTAGACCTCCTGGACGAGCTGTCCAGGTCCTGGCTGTCGCCATTCTGCAAGGAAATGGACAGAGATGGACTCATGCCTAAATCAGTTGATCACTTAAAAGGATATGCTTGGATGTGTGTATGTTAGTCATTGTGTGAACAGTGATTAGAGAAGGTATGACTGTTTCAGTATTGAGTAGGCGTACTCCAGGTCCTCTATAGATGACCCTGGGGGCGACTAACATGAGTTGTGGGGCAGAAAACTATAGAAAGTGAAAATGTACTTTTGTGTCGTTGTTTTTGTGAGGTTACCTTATCTGATGAGTACTTCCACAGTTCTACACTGTCCATGCTGTTTCTCTTGGCGAATTTGGGTCTGGCTCCTGCAGAAAAGACAGCAAAAGAAAGGATTAACACTAGAACAGCCATGGGTGGGGTCATTTGACCATGTGAGTAAAACAAAATGTATATCTTTGCACTCAAACAAATTTCAGGACCCTCCCTTTCAGGACCATGACTTTTCCTAGATATATGCGTTCTACCACCCAGTATCCTTCCATTTTCAAAATCACATCAGGATAAGCTAGTAGAAAGCTATTTTGCAGTTTTTCTGTGTAGGAGGCAGACACATTTACAAGACGCGCCAACTAGTGGTCTTGGTGTGTAAGTATCAGATTCCCATTGTAAAGAAAGGTCATTTGACCCCGAGGCGGCTCTTATAATAGGTCAAATAGACACAGCTGTTCTTAAGCACACAAGTGGATCCACAATGACAACATTGGCGATACAAAACCACACTGCTCTCACAGTCACAACAGCAGAGAGCTGACAACCACATGCTCTAAATTTTCTCTCAGACAGCTTACACTCTTCCCCCTAGTTTATATAATATCTATACAAGTTTCTTCTACGGTTGCTAAATCCGTCCAGCATGATTTTTCCATGTGTGTGCTTTCTCAGTTAGTCCTACAGTACTAGCCGTCTAGTAAGCTCTGATCTTGTGACCATGTGGTGGGAATGAAGTCCAGACAGTCACCCCGGGAAATCGGCTCTGAATAAGGGGCTTTTCATGAGCCATAGACCCAGGGGGATGTGGCACCTGGTTGTGCTAACCGTGTAACCAGCTTCATGTGATGCTTTTAAAAAGTAGAAGATCATAGTCGGTAGTAGGGTAGTAACCATAGTGAGCCTACACTACAGTACAGTATGCCCCAGGTATTGTAGTTTTGTCCTGCCAAGCTCCGGAGCTTTATTTTTAGGAAATTGTTGCATTCCTAAAGTTATGATTATCTTCTGTCATGTTTTTATTTCGAAAGTGTCTATTTGGATGTCGTTACTTGTGTGTGTGTGTGTGTGTGTGTGTGTGTGTGTGTGTGTGTGTGTGTGTGTGTCTAGGGGGCTAGCTCTTGACAAGGGGATGTTAACCCATACCCTTTTTGTACAGTAAGGTGGTGCTATGTGCGTCAGAGCTCATCTAATGAAAGAAACCATCGGTCACTCTTCCCACCAGTGTATCACACCCCAGGAGTGTACACAACCCCTTCCTGAGCTGGCTCTCAAAAAGAGACCCTGGCATACAGCAGTCAGTGTTATGACTGGCTGGTACTGTATACTGTATAAGCACCTGGCCTGTTTGTTTATCCATCTAAAATCGGTGTTGGTTTCATGCTGCATTTGGCCCCCCCATCTACAGTCTGCTGCATACGTGTCAAGTGTACTGACTCACCGAAGGACTGACTCACTTTGTGTCAGGCATAGAAATGAAATGGGTAGAATGGGTACAGGGGTATACTGTATGGAACATGTTTCCATTGTCTTTGACCTATCCAGTACAGAAGAATGTCACATTGTTGCATAGAAAACTCTGAGCACTCACAAACCAATAAAATCACACTATACCATTATGATGACCACTAGAATGTCCATTGTACCCATTCTAGTTCTATTTCTATGCTGTGAAGGGCAGTGCCTGGGACCCACCTAACCACAGTCTGTACAGCATGGGCTTGCTCCAAACAGACAGTTCTCAGTCTTAAATAAACATTTGTACACGCGCGGACGCACACACACACACACATACACACACAGGGCAGAGGCTGTTTCACCTGACTCACTATTTCCCTGGATATGGACAACACTCAGTGGACTGGGGTGACCTCCGACTGCAAACCAACACTGACCTGCCCAGTCAACCTTCTGTCCAAATCATCCCATAATCAGAGTACTGTACGCCCCACATAGCTTCTCTATCACTCTCCTCTCTCCCTACAATAAAACATCTAACCGTCTACAATAAAACATCGAACCAGCATACAGTACATGGCGCTCTGACCGTATATACATGAGAATGTATGAAATCCTTCTGAATTATTCCAGTTCATATTACAATAAATATGAATACAGTACATTGACAGATAACGTGCATAACTGCCTGGGAGAAACGTTATAAATGTGTGTATCCTTCAAACATACATATCTCCACTGTCTGACCTGGGATTGATTGAACCCGAGAAACGATAGAGCTTAAATGATGAGTGGTCAGACAGGCACCTGCCTGCCAGGCTTCTGGTCCTATTGGATCCCTTTAAGGGGCTCATCCATTATGGATTCACTCAGACTCTAGCCTGGCCATCAAGACGCACCGTCAGCACATCACTATTCTGTTGACAGAAGCACAATGCGGCGGTTCACGGCTGCGCACACGCACACACACACACACACACACACACACACACACACAATCTACAATAAGCCATGAGGCTCATAGCTATTTGCACAAGAATACATGCATGTGATCTCAAAGCTGAGCTGAAATCACTCCAAGCCAAGGTCATGTAGCCACATACTCTGTAAACAGATTGAATAGAGAATAGTGTTGACTTTACCTAAAGCTCTCTAAA
Organism: Nansenia antarctica; assembly: GCF_963989245.1. NCBI lineage: Eukaryota > Metazoa > Chordata > Actinopteri > Argentiniformes > Microstomatidae > Nansenia > Nansenia antarctica. The sequence continues at coordinate 53,979,935 of NC_137689.1, forward strand.
CCACATAGTCCAAACCATTACACTCCAGTACTGTATGCCAATTCACTACAGACGTGTTACCTTCCATTAGATTTAGACTGGTATATTATTCAAATGCACAGTACTAACTTGAACTTTACAGTAAAGGCTTGAACTTGCTTACCGCATACTCCAGGGAGCTATTCAAATGGTTCGTAATTGTTTTCAGTTGGTACAAAGTGGAGATAAAGCGTTGCGATAATTATCTTCTGTATTTTCCTCTTCATATACTGTAGTAATTAGTCCAATGAGAGCCCCTTAGCACTCTAAACCTGGCCTCTCTCACTCATCTCACAGTTGGGTGAAGGAGTGGTGAGATATTTTTTCCTCAGTGTGTGTGTGTGTATGTGTGTGTGTGTCAGTATGTGTGTGCCTTGGACAGAGCAAGTGTGAGGGCGGGGTGAGAGGGAGAGGGAGGAGAAAAGCCACAGCCTGTGGACCAGGGCTTGTCAGACACATAAACACTTACTGTACTCCATGTATGAGTTATTATTATCACTGTATAGTTCTAGTACTATTACTGCCATTCTCACCCAGAGCACTGCATCTTATTTTTCCACTTATGCACAGATCTAGAATCAGAGTGTCCTGTCCTAAATCCTCCACACGACCGTTAGAACGGAAGAACACAAAACTGACCTTGGATCAGTGACTACAGAGACAACTTCATCCTACTCCAGAGGATGCCAATACTGTAGGCATTTCTAAGTTTCAGTCTCACACTCAGTGACAGTTTTCACCCAAATTCAAGGGCAAACTAAACGTGGAGATCTGTCTCTCACCTTGCACCTCGAACTCCGACCCACAGGGCGAAAGGTCACTCTCGTTGACCCCCAGAGCCTCCATCAGCTGTTCCACGTTCATCCTGGAGGTCAGCTCCCCGTTCCTGTCCCCAATCTGAGAGACGGAGCAGAAGTGTGGAAATGAAAAAGAGGGGAAGGAGTGAGAGAACATAGAGAAAAAGGAGGGGCCTTAGTGACAACAAGGCCCATGCAAGGTCATGCAACATACAGGTATAGCATACATGTTGTTTTTTTTCCCAATATGGGGATATATTTGTGTAAGCTGTGTTAAGTGTGTAAAAGTGAGTGTGTGTCGTAAGTACTAGTCACCTCTCTGGAGATGTCCAGGTGTTTACGGGCGTAGTTCAGCGCCTGGCGATGGTTCCCTAACGACACGTAGGCATTTCCCAGGCTCCAGCAAGCACGGCCCTCGCCAACCCTACACACACACACAGTTATTAAGGGAAACAATGGAACAACAAGTGTGTGTCCGTGCATAGCAGTGGCGGCTGGCCAATAGAGGGCGCTAGGGCGCCGCCCCCACCTTCCAACGCAGCCCCACTTCCTAGTTGCTACTTGTAAAATATTTTTTTAAATAAACATTGTTTATTCATAAAATGCGGCTGATATTCTGTCGGCGCCTATCAGCATTCATTAAAAATCCTCCAATACAATAAACATTTTATCTGTGTGTGTGTAAAATTCACTGTGAAAATACATAGGGGAGGAGTCGGGGCGCCGGCCGAATGGCAGTCTATGGCAGTCCAAATACTTTTGGCTTACACGTGAGCTGTAGCAGCGCTCCAATTGGCTGTCTCCTATTTCTCGGTCGGGGCGCAAAAAATGCGCCCCGAGCATGCGCAGATTATAGGCTTACCTAGGCTGCAGCCTAGGGCCACTACCACTAGGGGTAGTAAAAATTAAAAAATGCGTGAGACTTGAGAGCCCTGAATATCCGGTTGTTAAGTCTGACGTCAAACGTGACGTTTTGCAATTTCCGGGTCCAAACCAGAAATTCTCTGCACCAGAATACCAGTGTACTACAGCGGTAGAATGACAGTTGAATCGTTTTTTAGACTCGGATCTATTCATACAACAAGGGACACAGCACTTTCCCGTTTTCCCCATATTGTCAGGGTATTTGAGCCTCGGAAAAGCGCTATATAAATATAATTAATTATTATTATTATTGCGGCATTTCGAAGACAGCGCCTCAGCCAACTTTGGACCCGGAAAAACGTCGCGACTTAACAACCGATATTCGGACAGACAACAGGAGAGGAGAGCAACAGAGAGACAGAACTGAGGTGAGGTGAGCAACAGAGATAGTTCAGGATGATAACAAACAGTTCAGTATGACAGAGACAACTAATAGAAAGACAACTGTATGATTATAGAGTTTACATGTTCAAGGAAATATTGTATGATAATAGAAAGGTACACTTTAATTTAATTAAAGAAGTAACAAAGAACACATTTATTATCACAATTGCATTGTGTTCCATGTCTTTCTCCATTGAATAAATAATGCCTAGTTGAATGGCTAAACAAGACAACTGTCTGGACAGTACTGCTAGAATTATTCACCTTACCGCTGCACAGATAGACAAAGGGTATAAGTCCATTCTGTTAACATTAGGTCTACTCTGCTAACAAAGACTATTCCAGTTGATTTGTCAGTTGTTGTGCATTATATTTGTGTTGTGTTTGCAGTTTGCCCTTTAATAAGTTATATATAAAAATAATTAAGTTATATATATATTCTCATGCTAAAATCGACTGTAAATCCAGATTTTAAAGTTGATATTCTTCCCCGTGGAGCATGCCATAACCTGTGCCCCACCCAAAATGTTTATCACCAGCCGCCACTGGTGCATAGGTGTGTGTTTAGATTAGATTAGATTCAATCTTTTTGTCATTGACAGAGTACAAGTACAAAGAAAATGAAACACAGTTCGGCATCTAGTGTGTGTGTGTGTGTGTGTGTGTGTGTGTGTGTGGGTGTGTGTGTGTGTGTGTGTGCGTGCGTGCATGTGTGTGCGTGTGTGTGTGTGCGTGCGCACATTGCATCCGTGCATGTGTGTGCACATGTGTGTATGTGTGTGTGTGTGTGTGTACTCTACCTGTCGGTAAGCTCCTGGGCTATGAGTAGGTGTTTGAGGTGGTAGTCTATAGCTCTCTCGTACTGCTGGAGGAGGGTGTAGGTGTTCCCCAGACTATAGCAGGCCTGAGCCTCCATCACCTGGTCTTTCAGCTGGCGGGACAGTTGCAGGGTTTTCCTATAGATGGTAAAGAGAGAGAGATGAGGAAGAGAGAGCAGAGAGGGGGGATATGTAATGTTAATTTTTGTTTCAAATGTGTTTTGCTTTTTCAACATATGATTGCTACTTTCATGCCAGTCAGGTTTCAAATTGCCAGACAGAAGAGTGAATAGAGCGTGGTGAAGTATTTGGAGTAATTCAAATGCAATCCTCATGTTCTATGGATCAGTGGTGAGGCTCTCTGACCAGTACTGGTTTATACACATCATGTCCACTAGATGTCAGTGTGGTGCCTCCGTTCACCTGTAGTACTCTGTGGCTGTGTTGAACTGGCCCAGGAATATCAGAGCGTTGCCTAGGTTACTGTAGGCTCTGCGTTCGGCGGCTTTGTCTCCAAATTCTTTGGCGATGGAGAGACGCTGTGAGAAAACAGGAAATGAGAAAGCGTCACTGTCATGAAGTACGCACATTGGCCTATGTGTATATCTCTGATCTCATTAAGCTTTGATAGGAAATTCACTTATTCACTTGAAGTATGTCTTGTAATGTTTTCACTCTGTGGCTGATCTAAATGATCTAACGATTGATGGTATCTAAATGAAGCCACCGTCTGTAAGATTTGACGTTCACCAGTGTGACCAGTAACTCACCTGTCTGTGGAACTTGATGGCCTCCACAAAGTTTCCCAGCAGGTAGTGGGTGTTGCCTAAGTTACCAAAGGCCCTCCCCTGGGCGGCTCGATCGCCCAGCTCTTTGACCAGACACAAGTTCATCCTACAGAGAGAGAGATAGAGATAGATAGAGATAGATAGATAGAGAGAGAGACAGAGAGACAGAGAGAGACAGACAGACAGACAGACAGACAGACAGACAGACAAAGAGATGGACAGAGAGAGAGGGGGGGGGCGGGGTTAATGTATATATGGCCTATTCCTTTTGATTAATTGACTAATACAGTAGCAACTTCAATTTCTGTCACAACAGTGTTAGTCTTAGTATTACATTTATGCTTCAGTGAATCAAGTCTCATTCTTGTCGTAAACATAGCTCCCCTCTGTACCTCCTAGTTGTTTAACATTACAGTACTACTGTATTTACATTTCCAGATGGCCGGCCTGTCACAATGTTGTCATACCAAACACTCAGCCTGCCAATGTGTGTCCACAGTGTGTCCTGGGTTTGTACAGTACTGCAGCCATCTATTTTAAGTGTAAAGGCGATAATTCCTTAATATTCTCATGGGTCGCCGTCTCTCCTATTATCCCTCTGACAACATGATGTGCTAATTACCCACAGCTAGTAATGAGGGAGCATTTCATTTAAGAGTAGCTAATGGCCCAGTGGGAAATATATAGTGTGTGCGTGTGTGTGTGTGTGTGTGTGTGTGTGTGTGTGTGTGTGTGTGTGTGTGTGTGTGGTGTGTGTGTGTGTGTGTGTGTGTGTGTGTGTGTGTGTGTGTGTGTGTCTGTGGTCTGTGTGTGTGTGTGTGTGTGTGCATGTGCGTACAGACACATGTAAGCTCTTACAACACTCACTCATAGAAGCCAGTAGCCCTCTGAAGGGTATCTCTGACATCCAGAGGCAGGTCACCAGGGTCCTGTGTGCAACCCCACAGATGCTGCTTGCCCTTGGCATGGAACACATTACCTATGTTGTACAGAGCCCTGGCCTCCCCTACCTGGCAGGGGACACAGGAAGACAGAGAGAGAGAGATGTAGGAAAAACAGGATGCTAGCTGTGTATTGAAGTGGTGAACACACGGGTCGGGAGTGAAGACTATTACAGTACACTGGTGAGGACTATACTATAAAAACATCTGTGCTATTAAAATTCATTATCATTCGAAATGTATTGGAGTGCCATCCGTTCTTAATTTTTTAATGAGTGTAGGCTGTTCCTGTCATACTGTAAGAGGTACTTCATCTGGCGGGAGGCACTCATTGTAATTCGACTGATTTCGAGAGCAGATTAGTGTATGTTGTTGTGTTACAGTGACAGTATGATGTGTGTGCACTTTCATGTTTGTGTGATATGTCAGATGTCTGTGGTGTTGTACATTAGATGTACTAGCTGTTGTTGTTGGAGTTGTGCTTGTAATTAGGATAGATTAAAGGCACAATGTGGATTAAAGGTATGACATTGTCGTTGGAATTGTGCAAGTGCGTGGATGCATGTGTGTATGTGTGTGCGTGTGTGTGTGTGCGGGCGGGCAGGCGTGTGTGTGTGTGTGTGTGTGTGTGTGTGTGTGTGTTACCTTGTCCCCCTGCTCCTGGGAGATGTCCAGGTGTCTCTGACAGCACACCGCTGCCTCGTCGAAGCGCCCCAACACCTTTAGCGTGTTTCCAAGGTTACCGCTGGCTTTCCCCTCCCCTATCCTGTCCCCTATCGTCCTGTGGATAGGAAACATCTCATTTCAATGTCATGTTGTATATTATTCAGGGCACATCACCAGGAAAAACCCTGGGCATTCGTTGGCTTATCATTATACTGTATCATATGATTTTTCCTGGCCAGGTCCGTTAAAACTCCAGGTTTGCATCATACCAGCGGCTCTGAAGTTTACTGATGTGATTATGGAGCAGTCTCCTCCGTCTTAAGAGGAGGTGCCATGGATCATGCTGTGACTGTAATGTAGCAAGGGAACGGACTCCTGGGGAGTTGAATCGCTACGCTGCAAGGACAACAACTGCACACCTTGCCACAGGGGACTAGATTAGCCATATGAGTTAAATACCAAGAGGGTTGTTCAGCATCATTTTCTAGGAGGGAGAAGCAGGTGTTTAAATATCCATAATGAATAACAACTAGCCTATTTGATCTCTTGTTATGCTTTGTGAACCACTTCATTTATGCATCAAACCAGTTCATTTTTTTTTTAATATATTTTTTTTTAATAATACATTTTTTATAGGTTATTTTTACATATCTGCACTGCTGCCTACATAATTGCCCCTTGTGGGATACATTATTGAAACACGCAGACACAAGAATTCGGCTGTTTGAGAGAAGGTATGAGTCCTCTCCAGCCTGCCCAGTGGTGAGTCTATGTTGTTTTAGTAGACCAACAAACCTTGTAGCAGGTGTCGAAGCTGAGAGTGCTGGAAAACCTTGTTTGTGGACAGGATGTCGATTTCTGAGACTCAATTGAATTCGGCTATAATACGTTTATATGACACTTAAAACGTACTATTTTAAATTCATGTCAATGTAATGCTAACATCCCAGACTGTCAAGCTCTCAGCGACTGATTGAATCCATGATCAAGCTTGGCCGTGGTCAGGTATGTTCTCACCTGGCCAGCGTGAGGTCATGTCGGTGGTACTCCAGGGCCTTTCCATACTCCTTCAGGTAGAAGTAGGCGTTGCCCAGTTGGCTATAGATGGCACTGAGGGTCTTCAGGTCATCTGTGCCCACCTGTACCGCCGCCTCGAAGAACGCTGTCCCCCCTTTAAAGTCCCCCGCCTTACATAGCCTTTCCCCCTCCAGAGCCAACTCCAGACATGAGGCCTCCATCCTAAACACACAAACACACACACACGCACGCGCACACACACACACACACACACACACACACACCAGGGAGAGAGAAAGGAAGAGAGACAACATCAGTATTGTAGCGTCATTGTGACGTTACCACGGTAGCGATATCAGGAAACGGTGTCCTTGTGTGACAATGACATGTGATTTTTCTTTTGTCTTTTTATGTATCTTTGAATTACAGTAAGATGTCAATGTACCGTACTTTATATGTCCGGTCTTTGTTGGACTCAATATAGTATATTTCGGTTGACGAGGAGGTTTTACCCACTGGAACTATACGTATGCATGCACATAATATGTGCTAAAAATATTATTTTCGACCCCAACGACAGTGGCTCAAATCCCGGTCTGAGCCTTTCTGTGCTGTCTATCTTCTTCCTCTGTACCCCTCCATCATTCCTCCTGTCTGAAACATGTCAATGAAATAAGAAAGGAGGATGGCATCCAGTCATGTAGCAAATCCATATGGAATATTCAAGAAATTGCTTGAGAAGTCAGGTGGTGTGTTATTACTTATAGTTCAGATTTTGTCCGGGGAGATGAGCGGTTCCGAAGAACCAGTGATTAGCAGCCAAACCTGGCTTACTGCTGCATTCTGAGTGAGGGCAGGCCCAGAAAAGATGCTCAGTGGTTCCCTCAAATACAAAGGACACACCAGGGGTCATGGTCAAAGGACACAGAAGGGGTCGTGGTCAAAGGGCACAGAAGGGGTCATGGTCAAAGGCAGGTTTCTTTCTAGTTACTATTTGGACCGACTGCCTCAGGGGACGTTCTAGAGCTAGGTGGGTCGTTTAAATAGACAGAAATGTTGTCAAGACATTAAGTGACTGGACAGATAGGGGCACACCTCCCTACATCCATGAGGAAAAGCTTATTTTGCAAAAAGATTGTTAGCCTTCGACTAAGGTCTGTGTGGTCTCGTGAGATAATAAATCATAATAACAATAAAAAAGACTCAAGCCAAAATGTGATGAAAAGAATGAGTGGCAAAAGTCCTGTTATGTGTCTTTGAATTACACTAACCCTAACCCTGTACTGTATAGCTACTGTATGTATTTGTTGGATGTTGTTTGTGGTCAGTACAGTATGTTGGTGGATCGAGTCAATTTCTAATATAAAATATGTGCATCTGTCTTTAAATTGGACCTTTTAGTAAAACAAAATGCAGAAATGTTTGTTGTGTTCAAGTCAAACCCCTTCCACAAACATGTATTACATATCCCAGGCTATACTACTGCATAATCTATATATCAACCCCAAATAATATCGAAGCTGAAATGAGGATGAGGACATGTCCTGGTTATATGAAATGTACTTGTGGGTGACATTGGGTCTGTTACTGGAAGTGATTCAGGGGAATCGTACAGCGTACAGAGAAAAATAGCATATCTGGGAGGTATCCCAAAGGCAGCAGTGGCTGCCTGAGTCCCTGTCACTCTGCTGCTACCTTGGCAACAGTGTCAGGAACACCGACGCCTCAGAGAGAGAGAAAAACGTTGCACTCTCAGCTCATTCCTGCACAGCTCACTCTGTTCCTAACCACCCAGAGGCATAAGTATTTCGCTCTGTACTGTAAGTGTTTCCCTCTGTTCCTCCACCAGCTGAACTGAAGTGAAAATAACACAGACCATAACTTCTTCCACCCATTGAAAATGAACCCCCTGCCGACTCCTGGAGCTAATCATAATCAGTATCTACATACAGCAATATATATCTCAACGGACCTCACCTGGATACTGTCGATGAAATGACATTTCAAACCCACAAGAAGGTGTTTACAATGTTTCCCACAGAGCCCTCTTTGCCTGTAATACTCATAGAAGTCTCCAATCACCAGCCTAATAAACAAGAGAGAAGCTCAATGCACAACAGCAGGCCAAACCTTACAGTATAAACACACCCAGAGGGTGTTCATTTCTAACCAAACACTGTAGCTTCGATATTGTCCAAGCAAAATATTATTTTTCAGTGTAGGCCCTGCAATGTATAACTCAAGAGAGCATATTGTCAAGGGGTTTGGATTTTGTCAATAGTGTAAAAATAGTATTCTCTTTACAGTATTCTCTTTTTCACCATTAAATTATAATGAAAGGCTTTTCTGCCAGGAATAACTAGCCGCCTAACGGAAAGCCGGGTCAGAGCACTATGAGGAGGAATCTCACTGTATTCATACTCTCTCTACCTCCAGAATGCCTTAGTTACCATGGTAACTGTCTGGTCAGTGAAGATGTGTAAGTCAGCCAACAACTCGCCTCTGTCTGTCTGTCTGTCTGTCTGTCTGAAAACTGTAAAGAGAATCTGTGTCTGTCTCTCTGTCTCTCTATCTGTCTCTCTCTCTCTCTCTCTTTCCCTCTCTCTCTCTCTCTCTCGTTCACACTCTCTCTTTCTCTAACTATCTCTCTTGGGATCTCTCTTTCTCTCTCTCTCGTTCACACTCTCTCTTTCTCTCTCTCTCTCGTTCACACTCTCTCTTTCTCTAACTCTCTCTCTTGGGATCTCTCTCTCTCTCTCTCTCTTTCTCGTTCACACTCTCTTTTTCTCTCTTACTCTCTCTCTCTTGTGGTCTCTCTCTCTCAGTGCCCAGTCAAACCCAGTCATTTGTTTTCCAAGGCAAAACAAGAGCAAACTTCATTCTTTTAGCTCCAGCGGTCTGAAAGCTATTCCACACAACTCTGGCATGATCACACAGCGAGCTCCATTCCTGAGTGGTTTCCAACAACCTCCCCACAGTCGTGTGAGAATGATATGAGAGAAGCTGGAAACAACTGGAACTAAATACTCAGCTAAAAGACAGCTCTGCGTACAGAGAAGTGAGGATTAACCTACAATCTAATCTAGATTACAATGTTTCAGACTCAGTAGCACTTTAATACATGCTCCATTGCTTGCCTGGTATTTACATGATATTAATATTACAGCACACAAATCATCTATCAATTTCAAAGGCATTCATAGGCGTAAGCGAAACGTCTGCCAAATGATCATATAGGCTATGTTGAAATCACCAAACAACATACCAACATACCTCATATTGCTCCTAGGCATGAATGAAATAAAGTGCTACCCCTGAATCTATAGTTATATTGTTATACTACAGATGTATGAACGTCACTTTGAATAAAAGTGTCAGCTAAATGGAATATATAATGATATGACAGGATATGATGCTGCTGTAGAGCGTCACCAATGCCGTACCTGCGTTTGTGTTTGGTGCGTGTTTTCTCCACATACACCCCCAGCTCCAGCCGTAGAGGCCCCAGGAGGACCTGTGGTCGGGGGCCATGGTGGAGCAGCCTGCACACCGCCCTCTGGGCCCCCGTCAGGGGACGCGATTCTATCTCAGACGGCATACACTGAGACGACATTACAGTCAAAGTCAACTAAATCTCAGCACAGAGACAGTCAGTTCAGGGGTGTATGGATAATGAATTCAGGGGTGTGAATTCAAGTGGAAGTTGCTCATAAATCCTCCTATATATCGTATCCCCAAGCAAGTTCCATTCCAAAAAATCCATGAAACTACAGTATAAAAACAATGCAATGCCACACCTCATACACACACAGGTTGGAGATGTTGGTCAGTATCCAAGATCAGTCGATAGGCATGCAGATGCCCAACAGCCTGCTTGTCAGAGTCAATTGATTCTCGTCCATTACATTACACAGCCTCAGCGATGCTGCAGTGAACCTGGACCCATTCCCGTTGGAGATACAGCACGCGCTTCAAAGACGAAAATAACATCTGCTCCTCAGGACTCCCGAATACTCAGTCCTCCTAACTATAAACCTCCACAGAAACCGAGACAATGTCAGGCATTACAACAACAACAATGCAGGTGGATCAGTAGAACGTCCAAACTTGACAAACTAACAAAGCGACAACGTCAGACTACTCCTTCCAAGAAAGTGAGGACACAGCACACACGTCGCTCTTAGATATCCACTAAACACTTCAAACTCTGGGGTCAGAATCATCTCAAACGCGCAGGTGAGTTAGTAACCAGCTAGTAGAGTGTAGTCCTCTTTGTGAACGGTGATGTACGGTCCTTGTCTGATGCCCCTGTGAGAGTGTGCTCTCTCTATCCATGTTGTGCCATGTTTGCTAAGAGAGAGAGACGATCATGGAGGACAGCGGGGAACAACGGATGACGACAGTGTGACACCAGCGACTCTCAGAGAGAGAGAGAGAGAGGAAGAGAGAGAGGGGGGGAGGAGGCAGGGAGATAGTGAGGAAGAGGAAGAGAGAGAATCTAATCCTATCCTTAATCCAATGACCTGCAGCTCGTCTGTGAAGGACTCACAGTGGGCCAAGCACTCTACCCTAATCCTGCTATTTGATGACCCTGCAGTAACTATATAAGCCCCACAGGGCAGGGTAGACTGAAGGGACCATTGTGACCAGCATCTCATGGACTATGTGTTTCCTCCACTGGACAGTAGAGGACGTAGGCTAGACTGGTAGTGGTCAAAGGCACCCATGGGCCACATGAGGAATTTATTTTATTTAATTTTACCCCCCCCCCCCCACACACACACACACACACACACACACACACACACACACACACACACACACACACACACACACACACACACACACACACACACACACACACACACACATCTCCCCTTTATAAAATGTATTCTGAAAGGATTGGATTGGTTTAGGCAAGATCATGAAAAGCCCACCTTGCCTACCAGAGGGAAAGATACAGCAGACCATCTTCCATGTGTCAATTCAAACCTTTCAGATCTAAACTGGCATCTTTGGCGATAGGGGTAGGTTTTTTGGGGGGACAGGGCCAAAGCATCCATCACATCAAAGAAACATGTCTCCCACTGTCCAGTGATCACAGAGAGACTGCTGCCTGACTGAGGGTTTGATCTCAGTGTGAGGTACCTTGGGGTCATGCCAGGCTAGAGCCTGCTTGGTTGATGGACATCTCTCTCTCTCTTTCTCTCTCTCTCTCTCTCTCTCTCTCTCTCTCTCTCTCTCTCTCTCTCTCTCTCTCTCTCTCTCTTCTCTCTTTCTCTCTCTCTCTCTCTCTCTCTCTCAAATACAATCACTCACACACAGACAGGCACACATACACATACATACACACACATACCACAGAGCTCCATCTTCATACCCTGGAGATATCTTTCTGATTGCCCCTTCCTAAATGGGCTCTGATGTTGTGTGATTGTTACACAACATCTAGTGTCCTAGATCCTAGATCTTCTGTCTGGCCAGTCATTTTCAGTGTCTCCCTAGGCTTGGTCCCTTTTGGAGGCTTAGATCCGGGTATTGCTCTAGGCATTCTGCAACATTGACTATGTACTTACAATATACAATGCAAAATTATTTTCAACTCAAAGTCAAATAAACATTGTGACCATGGATTGTCCAACCCTCATCCGGTCATATGACCTCATATTACCTTGACAGACAGCCTAATCTCAGATTAGGACAATGAGCATTGGAGTCAGGTTGGATTAAGTGGAGGAGGGCTATTAGCTGAGAGTGCTGAGACGGTTGTAGCTTACTGACTTTATGACATGACTAATATGATCAAGGCACTGTCAACCCACAAACCAGGAAGTAAACAGGAAACAGCCAAATACAATTACTTTATGGACAATAGTTATAGGGCTTTCTCTTTGGCCTGAACATTTATTTCGTTGCAACCAGTGCAGTGTTATTTCATACAGAAATGATTGTTTGTGAAAAAGAACAATCTGGACATACAAAGGGGTAAAAGCATAAATTATAATTTACTTGGGAGAACAAATCATAACGTGGGTGAGAAGAAGAGAGAATTTAACACCAAGCGAGGTTTAGTTCAATGTTTACTCTAGGCATTTGATATTAGTGGTCTCATTTGTACTGTGAGGTTGCTGAAGTGGCCAAGAGGGCCAGGATAAACCTCATGAGATTGAAGTCTCAAACAGTCCAAAAATATAAAACTCTCTCCAATAAATATTTCCATAGACATGCCTGAAATACACCAGAGAGAGAAGGGAAATTGTGTTTAAAGCAGGATCAAAGGGGGAGCCATGGTTACGGAGGCCAAAGATAGTACTTTACTCAAAGTGATAATATTTTCCTTCAGTCACGGTCAGTCTCCACCTGGCAACACTAAGTCAATACTGGGTTTCCATGATATTCTCAGTAGAAAGGAGTGTCTGGTGGTTTTGGTTCAGATATTGTGATTCTGTGAGCTGAAATGGGTGCTGGAGTATATCACTTTGGAACGTTTTTAGGAATGACTGTCTTTTCATATCCTGACCTTGAATATCTTCACAAGTTAGCTCGCCTGTTTTGGTATGATATACAGACGTAATTTAGATTCAGAAGAATGAGAAACTACCTACACTAGACGCACCAAAAAAAAAAAAAATTACTATGAGAGGCACTAAAGAGAAACAGAGTGAGAGCGTGGGAGAGGGAGAGACAGAAAAAGAACATGGAAGCCCATGACAATTAAGTGTTGTGGTCAACTTTGCTGAGAGAGATTTTAAGCCCACTGTTTTGTTTTACTAGGTTAAACCACTGAAGTCAAAGCCTGAAGTACAGTCACAATGTGTCATAAAACACAGACATGCCTCTGAACCATAAAACAGAAGTGTATGTGTTTAGGGATTCCAGGGATTCTGTTTAAAAATGCAGTTATTCAAGGCCAAAAGATTCTTGGATATTTTGACTCACTTAAAACACTCATACAACAATGTTGGAGGTCTTAAGTAGAACACAATTCTTCTATCTGTAAAGGGAATTCATGTAGGGAAGGTTTGCATAGTACTGTGTAAGATTAACAACACATAGAAACTGATTCTACTGGAAGTGGCATTGTCTTGGATAGTCTATCAGTAACGCCATGATGACTGCTGGAGAGGTTGTTGTTTTGATTGTGTAACCCTCATGAGCAATCTTTACCCTGGAAAGGAGGCCAGACAGTGACTGGGAAGAGATAGATTTGAGAGAGTTGAGGGCGAAGTGAAAAAGACAGAGAAAGACAAAAAGAGAACAAGAGAGAGAGAGAGAGAGAGAGAGAGAGAAAATGGAAATGAAAGTGAAAGTGAAAAAGTCACAGAGATAGATAATTCAGGAAATGTGAAAGGCAGCGATAGAGAAAAGCAGAAGAGGGAAGCAAACATTGTTAGCCTAGATGAGTCTGTCTGTGTGTGTCTGTGTGGCGGAGAGGTGGAGTCTGCCTGCCTTCCTCCCCTCTGATTACTGCTCTAATTGGTCTGTGTGGAGACGATCATCCTGTAACGACCACGTCTGTGTTCTGAGGGAGACAGCACGCTCGCCCAGACCAACACTGTTGTCAGCGGGGATGAGGGTGGGCGGGTGGGGAGTCTTGGGGGGGGTGGGGGGTTGCTGGCTTGCCATGTTGGTCAGTTTACAGGAGAGTTCAGTTCATTCGGTTTAGGGGAGGTAGCTGTGCAGACCGTATGTCAGGTTGGTGGTTAGTGATTAATCTGAACATGAGCTTGTGTGTTGAGAAGAATTGAATCTTGTAATTTGAACTAAAACTGTGGACCACATTATGCTGGCTGAGTCCTGTTATTCTGGTCTGATATTGTTCTCCTGGCAGAGTTCTATGATCCTGCTTCTATGAGACGGTTCTCTTGACTGAGTTCCACATTTACATTTGTGACATCTAACAGATGCTTCTATCCAAAGCGACTTACTAGCTAGTACATTTTGTCTAAAGTAAGTGAATCATCGTTCTGGTTCTAGGTGTTCTATGCTACTGTTCCTTTGGCTGAGTGCTCACCCAGCTCTGTAACTCTGTGCTCAGGGTACTAATCCAGCAATAATTACAGAGGCTATGCCTGTTGTCAGGGAAACCAAAGAGAAACTCTCCAGGAATGTTTTTTCCTTCTGCATGTGTCCCTTTCAGGGGCAGATTTTTTTTCTCTCTCTCTCTCTCTCTCTCTCTCTCTCTCTCTCTCTCTCTCTCTCTCTCTCTCTCTCTCTCTCTCTCTCTCTCTCTCTCTCTCTCTCTCTCTCTCTCTCTCTCTCTCTCATTGTGTATCTATCCCTCTATGCTGTGCATTGTCATAGAATTAGAATACAACATGTGGAATGATGATTAAGAATGTGTACCACAACATTGCCATTTCAATGCCTCTCAAAATAGACTGTGATTTAAAGCCATGGCACGCAATTCTATCGACACAGCATTTTGCTTATTCCAGTAAAGGGTGTCCTAGACAGATTTCAATATTCGTTTCAGGGTGCAATCTAGTGGACGCGATTAGAAAACTGGAAAACTGGTGAATTGGATTTCCATCCAAATTGGGACACAATATGGTCCAATCTCAATTCAACCTCCAAAAATGTAGCTCATCAGTTAATTCATTTTAAAGTCATCCATAGGGCCTATGCTACACCATATAGAAGATACTTAATGAAACCTCAACCCAACTACTAATGTCAATTCTGCACTACCCCCACACCGGGTTCATTTCTTCATATGTTCTGGGAGTGTCCAGTTGTGGCACATTTTTTGGAACCATGTCAATTCTGTGATGTCCAAGTTATTTAAGATTCACTATGTTTCTAATCCACGTTTATGTTTGCTCAATGACGACTCTGATTTTGATTTAAGTAAAACCCAAAAGAAAATGTTGTTTGCTAGTTTCACCTCTGTAAAAAAGACTTTTCTTCAACATTGGATGACACCTGATTTCTGTATGAACACTTTTTGGTTGTACTCTTTACAGAGGATTGTGAATCTTGAGAGTAAAACAACGGCCAGACTGAACAAAGCGAGGCCCAGTACAGTTGATGCGTGGAAGTCTTACTCATTAAACTTGTCCAACTGGACTACTTTGTAATTAGATTTTCCATATACCCCAATCTGTAATGTGTTATATTTCTACTATTAGGCTATGACTACCCTTTTTCTTTTTGTTTTCTTTTTTCCCTCCTTTCCTTTCTTGTTCTGTATTGTCATTGTTATATCTTGTTAAAAGCAATACAAAAAGTATTAGTTTCAGGGCCAGACCAGCATTCCTAAGACGCAGCTAGCTGTCTCTGATCTCTCCAAAGAGCACAGGCACTCACACAGAGCCACCTACTTCCAATGCCCTCAGGCCGTTTACATTTCATTGTGTAATACATAATATAATACGCATGTGAGGACAAATCCACTGGATGCTCTCTTTCTATTGCTTTTGTCTGGCTAATATAGTCGTATACATAATGGAAGAATAACTACGATTGGATTGTGTTTCCCCTTTGCTCCACTTGGCCATGAGCACATTGTGTTAACCATGGCTCAAATACAGAAATGAGCACAGAGGCTAAGGTACAGCCCTGCGTTGTCGTGAATCAAAGGGGTTTTGAAGCACCTCTTCAGAACTCGTCTCCCTTCACGTTCAGCCATTGTTGTCTCTGCACTGTCCACAAAGCAAAATATATATGAAAGAGGCATCATCTATCAGGGCCACACACACAATACTGGACAGATGAAAGAGATGCAGCCTTTGTTTGGTTTCAAATGAAAAGGTCGGCAGAGACAATACCCTGCTGTTGACTCATCTCTGTTTGTGCCTCGCTCCCTCATGACACACACATACACACACACACACACATATAGTACAAACACAGACACACTCGCTCTATGCGCACTACACAGAGGCACACACGTGCCCTCACTACACACAAAATAGATTGTGTGTGTGTGTGCATGCGTGTGTGTATGTGTGTGTGAGAAAGAGAAGGGATAGTGATCACAGAGGGGCCATATGATGGAAACAAACTGTAAGCAGTGTATCCCAGGGGGCGGGGACGACCTTGCGACCTCAGCGGCCATTAACATTCCCATCAGCCCCGTCAGTCACAGCCACTGGACACATGGGGGGTTCAGGGGTTAGGGGTGAGAGCGCTGTGATATCACAATGCCCTCTGGTGTCACAGCCACACACAGAGGAGGACAGGAGGAAGAGTGGACAACACTTGAATGGTGGGCCATTATGTTGGCCGTGTCACATCCTGCGTGGTGTTGTTTGTAAACCAAGTGATGTGTGAAGCAAAAACAAAGATGTACGTCAGAGATTGTGCCAGTGATGCTGAAGTAGCCCCCGGAGCCTATGACACCGAACCGAATTACAAGAGCATAACCATACTTTGTGTGTCCAAGTTTGTCGTCAAAATGACATCAATTGTTTTTTAATCTTCTTATAATCCCCTTGATAATTTAGGTCATTCAGAACTACAGTGGGGACCATCCACCATTATATTCTGTCTTAAAGGGTCAATCCCCTATAACGCACAGCTGTGTGGAACATTGTGCAAATGCACAGCTGTGTTACTGTACAGTCAGCGGGGGAGGAAGAGAGAGAGAGAGAGTATAGAGAAAGAGAGAGAACACTGAAAAGTTATAGCTGTCTGTACACGTATGCAAAGACAAGGAAAGATTTATGTGTGTGTGTGTGTGTGTGCGCCACATGTGCGAAACCCTGTGGTGCAACCCTGTAGTGTGTATACACACTGTATGTACTGTATATACAGTGTGTGTGTGTGTGGGGGGGGGGGGCTGTGTGTATGTGTGTGTATGTGTGTGTGCTGTGTCAGTCTGTGTACATATGAGTGTGAGTGTAAGTGGTTGCGTGTGAAATCAGCTGAGACGCTCTACTCAGTATCCCATCCATGTCCACAACGTCTTACGTGGCTCCTTCCAGTCTGCACATTCACTTAAAAAAAGCCCAGTGGTAGTCAGAGCCAGACCAGACCAGACCAGACCAGACCAGTGGTTAGGACAGCCAAGAGAGGTTGAGATCTCCAGGACCCCAGCCAGGAATGAGGCTTGGGTCTGGGGCTTTTTTTGGCTGAAGCTGGAGCTGGAGCTGATCTCCCAAGTACTCTGACAAAGCTAGGCTATTTCCCCCCAGTCGAGCCTCTCCTCAGGCAAGGCAGGCTGGAGCCGGCACTGGCAGCCCCCCTGTTTCTGCCGCTCCCTCTGTCCCTGTCTTCTCTCTCTCCTCCCCCCACTAAGAGCAGCCCGTGCCGTCCACTCTTCACCCCCTGTCTCCCCCACTCTCCCACCCATCCCCCCCCCTCCCAGGTCTTACCTCGAGTGGAGCCTCTTGCTGGCCAGATCTTGCTCCTGATCCATCTCAACACCGTTAGCTGACTGAGCCATGAGTCTGCTGTTGCTGCTGCTGCTTCCCTGCTAGCAGTGTAGCTGTAGCCCCTTCGCAAACAGATCCTCTTCCTGCTGCTTCCCTTCTTTCACTGTGCTGCTACTGCCTGCTGCCTGCTTCCCCAGCAGTTCTCTCTCTCCCCCTCTCTCTCTCTCTCCCTCTCTCTCTCTCTCTCTCTCTCTCTCTCTCGCACGCCCGTTCCCTCTCTCTCTCGGCTCAGCAATGGCAGCTTCTGAGGAAGTGAGGTATTGTTCAAATAAACCATATAACACAAGCCCCTCCCCCGCTGCTGACATCACTGGCCAGAGAGTAGTATGTGTGTGTGTGTGTGTGTGTGTGTGTGTGTGTGTGTGTGTGTGTGTGTGTGTGTGTGTGTGTGTGTGTGTGTGTGTGTGTGTGAGTGTCTGTGCTTGTGTGAGTGTCTGTGTGTGTGTGTGTGTGTGTGTGTGTGTGTGTGTGTGTGTGTGTGTGTGTGTGTGTGTGTGTGTGTGTGTGTGTATGTTTGTGGATGAGTGAGTGAGTGAGAGCAGGGCTGTTGACTGTAAATGTGGAAATCACAATACTTTCATTCACATTTTAATCATTTATTTCTGTCCACATAGAAACAAGTATACAGGGACACAAATACTGAAGGCACAGATGGGAACACACACACACACACACACACACACACACACAGAGAGAGGGGATGGTATTTTTCTAACATTTCTCTTCTAGTGTCTCTATCAACATTTACTGGTCTCTTTTCAAAACAGACAGCAGACAGTCTTTCTCTTTTCAAGGACATTCTCGCCCAGGTTCCCCTCCCCCAGCTTGCCTTTATGGTCCTCTAACTTCCTCTTCCTCACCATATTTCCTACACATGTCTTACATTTGCTATCTGCAGTTTCTTCTCCCCAGAAGATAAACAAGTGTGATCTCATCTCGCTAATTGCATGGTATTGGTTATAATTACATGTTAGGTTAAAGGGATATCTTGGATTAATGGTGTCGATGGACACTTTATCATACAATATTTTATGGTATGGATGATGACAAGCAATATGTACTTTAAATGGCAGTTTAATTATACATCCTATTTGCACTTTACAAATCAATGTCTGGGAAAATGCATGGTCCCAAGGATTCAGAAAAAGCACAAGAGTAAAACAATTAGTTTGTATAATTGTTGACAGTGCCGTTGTAGTGAGCTTATTTCAGTAGTTAGAGACTCAGTGTGTGTATTTAGCATAGTGTTTGTCCTTTTTTCTCTGCCATATCGACATACTGTATATTTACAGTATATATTTATATTGCTATGTAACTCATACAAGTGTGTTTACTTTCTTACTTTCTGTGTTTACTTACTTAGCTGTCTGAGCTCTCTCCCTTCAGTGAATAAATGCGGTTATCAAACCTGTTCAACATTTGCATATGGAAAACACAGTAATGGAAGAACAATAACATGAGACAGGACAACACACCATTTGGTTCCAGAAGCACAGCTCTGAAATCCTCTGTTTCACTCATCCCAGAGTGCCTGTCTGTCTGTCTGTCTGTCTGTCTTAGATCCACTCCAACACCCTTGAACAGGAAACTTGTTGATACGTAGATGAGCTTTAACTATAATATTCAAGTTCCATCCTACGGTATTGCTTGTATCATATCTAATCCCTGTGTCGAGTTACAGTACGTTCTAGTGGTCTCTCCCCGAAACTGTTCTCAGACTGGCGACTGAGGCTTAGCGTTTTACAGATGGTTCACACGGTATAATAGGCTGCACTGCAGTGGCTGCACATAGCATCTGACAGACATTGGTTCCAGTGTAAAATATCCGTGGTTAGCTCTGTCATAGTTGAGGCTGTGTTGTTGACGCACAACTGAGATAGTATGTCTTCGACGTGCTGAGAAAGAGGGTCTTGCTGGCTCTTCAGTAATCCAGTTAAACAGCTACATGTACAGTTGGCCCCACAACGGCTTTAGTTATTCAGCTGTTTTCGAACCTTTTTCATGGTTAATATCTGGAGGGCGGGACAATAGTGGATGCTCATCTATGTCTTATAAGCTCCAATTGAATCCAATCAAATCGTGTATAGAGCTTCTGATTGGATGGTTCTCTTTCATAAGGAACTTTATGTCAGAGTTAGACTGGCCAGAGCTGCTTATACAGTGATGTCTCCCTGGAATGATGG
Organism: Nansenia antarctica; assembly: GCF_963989245.1. NCBI lineage: Eukaryota > Metazoa > Chordata > Actinopteri > Argentiniformes > Microstomatidae > Nansenia > Nansenia antarctica. The sequence goes on from NC_137689.1 coordinate 53,999,849, forward strand.
GGGAGGACCACAGGCCATTGTCTGAAATGCTGCGGCTGCATAAAATAATCCCCTTGCGAAATGGGTAGGAATTTATTATAATCATTGGGGTATAATTTTAGTTCTGTGTGGTATAAGAAATAGTAGCCCCCTTGTTTTCCCAAAGTGTATTACACAAGTTGATTCAAATGAATTGGATGAAATGATACCTGTAGCACCACAATGGGACCACCTACAATGTCTAAAGAATTTACTCCTTTTATGTTAGAGAGAGAGGGTGGGGGTTCCAAGAGCAGTCAAGTCTCTCTGGATCTCCTAGAAAGGTGCTAGAATATAAATATAAAGTGCTGCTCCACACATCAGCCCTGGAGGATAGTTATTTTAGTAACTCAACACAATTTGTTAAGTTTATTTAATTTAACCTGGTACTAAATGGTGCATGGTTCTGCTTGAAACAACAATCTACGTACCAAGTAGTCATTATGTAATGACCTTCCAGTCTGTAAGTGGATTCCAGAAATGTAATTGACTGAACCATGTGTTTGGATAGAGCCTGTGTTACCTAATATTGCCACAAGAGGTCGGTCATGATCTATGTTTAGATTTGAGACTACCAGTAAAACATTAACTAATCTATAAAGTCTTGCTGGTCAATATATTACAAATGCCTGTTTTGCAGCAAGTATTTCAATTAATATTTTTCCAACACCTTTTTTCTCTGAGTAAGACATATATTTTTAAAAGAGCCTACTTTAATGCTTTAACCGTAACTGAAATACTCTAGCCACTAACCATGTGTGCAGGCCTCCTATCTGAACTCAAACTTGATCAAACTGCAGTAGCTTCAACTGTATTAAAGTAAAGTGCATGTGGTGACATCTGAGATGATTTAGTGCGGTGTGAAAGTCACCAGCACCCCAGCGTGTACATCAGCAGTGATAATGGACATCCTGGTAGTTTCACCTGCTGCAGTACAGGCCTATCAGGAGAGTGACAGAGAGATCCTGTAAAATCAACATGGCCACTACTCTGCTGGACCCCTCTATGCAAGCTTCTCTGGTCCTGGACATTTATAGTCTTAAAAGCTTTTCAAGTTCTAAAAGCTATGGCCCACGATGTTTGATAAAGAGACTTGCTTAGCAAGTGTTGTGGCCAGACGTTTAGAAAGAATCTCTAAAAGCTACGCAGATAATGTTAAAGGTTCTGGCAAGTCGACATTAAAAATCCACAACAATTTTAACCACAAAAAAACGTCAATAAGTATGATAAAAATACTCAATCAATAATAACTCAGCTTTCTGGACAGACAGTTCTGAGGGTTGTAATGGTGTTTACTTTGCACACTATACCCTATACTCAGTGGCGTACCGCAAAATCCCGAGGCCCACCCGCAAGGTGGCGGCGGGGGCCCTTTCGCAACGGAGGTTAACTCAAACGGATGTAGCGGTACATTTATTTTAAGGCTGCATAAAGCCTACAGCATAGACCCTATGGTTGGCCTGGGCAGCTATCAGCTACAGCGCGCTGGCCGTTTGCTCAGAATCATTCTGACACCGTATGTGTGACTGTGTGTGTGACATGTCCATACACAAACGGCAACAAGAACAGACCGACAGGCTACCCACCACCCCGAGTTAATTTGATTCATAGATTAATAAATATCTCGAATAATATAAAATAATAGGCTATTCTTACCTTTAACAATGACCAAAACGTCCTCTCCTCCTGGCATTAGTCTGTGCGAAGTCCTTCACTATGTAACATAGTTGTTTGTTAAATCCATTTGACGTGCGCGCTGGCTTTCAATGCTGAGAATCGCTAGTCTGGAGAGTCTGTCCTGGGACATGGGGCTTCTCAGATAGCTTTTGATCATTTTGAGTTTTGAAAACGATCTCTCGGCCGGGTCAGCCTGCTGCAGTAACACTGACCTCCACAGCGGTGCCACAGGTGCATCCACGACGTTCGTCCCTGACCCAGGGCTAACTGCATCCCTACCCGCGTCAGTCGCAGAAGCTGCTTTGGGTCGGTTTGTGAGAAAATATGACATTTTGGGAAGTTTTGCTGCATTTTGTTACATTTTATATTGCTCTTGCCGTTTTTGCGCACCACTGAGGTACTTTCGCTTGCTCATTTTTCTGCAGGGTCTTGTGTCTCGCTGCCTACATTTTTTTTTTTTTAAGTTTGTATCGTAGTGCCGAGAGACGGGAGTCGGAGGCGGCGTATCAAATTACAAAGCTAAACGTTTAATGAAGAACATGAACGATTTTCAACAACACACTCAAGCAGTAACTGAATAAACAACTCGTCACTGTAATTCATCATATCAATTCAATGACCACCATTAACATACTGGCTAGCAGCACCAAATGGTGAATTATTGAACACAATATTAGGACAGTATTCACAGTCCTCAGCAGTTTTCTCATAGGGTTAGGGTTAGGGCTAACTGTATCGGGGGGATACACACCCGTGGACTATTATAACCTTAGTGGCACTAATTTAACACTAACACTCTATGGGCCGGTTTCACAGACAAGGCTTAAGCCTAGTCCTGGACTAAATCACACTTTCAATGTAAAATCTCCATTGAAGATGCTTTTTAGTCCAGGATTAGGCTTAAGCCCTGTCTGTGAAACTGGCCCTATATAGACTAAATTGGATTTAAATGGTGGACACTGTGGTGGGTTAACATAATTCACCCACCAAACTATGGGTTGGGAGTATTGTTCCGCACGGAGGGTTAAGTGCGTGGTACTCAAGTTGTTACATCAGTTATATAGTTACTGCTTGAAGCATGTGGTCGAGACTAGTTCATGTCTGTTAATAAACGTTTAGCTGTGACATTCGATACGCCGCCTCCGACTCCCGTCTCTCGGCACTACACTGGTGACCCCGACGTCAGTCCCGTTGAAGTATCCGAGACTGAACCGAACATGGCAAATAACGCTCAAATTGCCGGAGTTTTGGGAGACATCCGCGGCAGCATGGTTCGCACAGACGGAGGCGCAGTTCGCCCTCCGTGGGATTGCAGATGACGCCGCACGCTACTACCATGTCGTCTCGGCGCTGGGGAGCTCCACTGCAGCCAGAACGGTGGGCTTCATTACAGCTCCCCCTGCCCTGAATAAATATACAGCGTTTAAGGCTCTCCTCCTCAAGACCTTCGAACTATCACGGTCAGAACGAGCCCGACGTCTGTTCGCAATTCAGGGGCTGGGAGACAGCAAGCCTTCCCAGCACATGGACATGATGCTGAACCTACTAGGTACGGAAGAACCAAATTTTCTATTTATTGAACTGTTTCTTCGGCTCTTGCCTGCACATGTACAGTACAGACAGCGCTCGCTAATACGACTATTACTGAACCCCTTGAGTTAGCAGAAGAGGCTGACCGCTTCTTCCTAGCTACCCAGCGTTTTACCCCTGAAGTGCTAGCCCCGACACACAATTACACTCCCCCTGGCAGAGACAGGCTAGCTAACAAGGGCCCACCTACCACCGATAGCCGTACTAGCCCAGGCATGTGCTATTTTCACTCACGCTTTGGCGCGAAAGCGAAGAGGTGCCGCTCCCCTTGCAACTACAGCTCGACGGGAAACGGCAAAGCCTGCGCTCTGTAGTGGCTATGAGTGTGGGCACAGCAAACCAGCTACTATTCATCAGAGATTGAATTCCTCTGTGACACCGGTGCTCAGAGGAGCGTCCTGCCTGTGACAGTGGATGACACCGCCAGGGGAGGTCATGGCCCACATTTAGATTCCGCTAACGACACGGCACCTATGGCACGAAAGCTGTAGACCTATGTTTCGGGGGTCAGCGGTTTACATGGGACTTCGTCACGGCCGACATCTCTTTCCCCCTCCTCGGTGCAGATTTCCTATGTGCTCACGGACTGCTCGTGGACGTCAAGAACAACCGCCTGGTGGACGCACTGACATTCTCCTCACTTGCATGTGTCCGCGGTGAGGCGACATACGGCGGGCTCTCCAGCTCACTCTCAGAGGGTGACAACTATCAGCACCTGCTCAGCGAGTTCCCCAGCTTGACACAGCCCACATTTTCCAAGCATGGGGTGGAGCACCACATAGAGACCAAGGGCGCCCCCATCTACGCTAGGGCCCGGCGGCTCAACCCCGACAGGCTAGCAGTCGCTATGTCTGAGTTCGCCAACATGGAGCGCCTTGGTATCATCCGCCGCTCAGACAGCCCATGGGCCTCACCGCTACACATCGTGCCGAAACCAGACGGCGGATGGCGACCGTGTGGCGACTACCGCCGCCTCAACGACGCTACGACACCCGACCGCTACCCAGTCCCCCACATTCAAGACTTTTCTGCGCATCTGGCGGGTAAGCTGGTTTTCTCAAAGGTAGACCTAGTGCGTGGCTACCACCAAGTCCCCGTGCACCCTTCAGACATTCCCAAAACGGCGGTGATCACGCCGTTCGGGCTATTCGAATTCCTACGCATGTCGTTTGGACTTAAGAATGCAGCCCAGTCCTTTCAGCGGCTAATGGATTCGACGCTCAGAGACATGCCATTCCTATTCGTCTATTTGGACGACATCCTCGTTGCCAGCTCCTCGGAGGAAGAGAACCTGGCACATCTCCGAGACCTCTTCACGAGGCTCAGCCAACATGGCCTGATCATTAACCCGGCGAAGTGTCTGTTCGGGTTACCCTCCATCCAATTCCTTGGGCATCTCATCAAAGATGGGGCCGCCCCCCTCCCATCGAAGGTGGAGGCCGTTTCCGCCTTCCTCCGCCCACACACAGCTCGAGCACTCCGAGAGTTTCTCGGAATGGTGACTTTTTATCACCGGTTCATCCACCGTGCAGCCCACACCATGCACCCGCTGTACGAGGCTATGAAGGACAAATCCCCCAACCAGGCCATCGGCTGGACGGCCGGGAGGGAAGCCGCCTTCATGGCCACCAAGACCGCCCTAAGCCGGGCCGCCATGTTGGCCCACCCGTCACCCAAGGCCCCTATTGCCATCACCACTGATGCGTCGGACTACGCCGTCGGCGCGGTGCACGAACAATGGGTCGCAGGCGCCTGGCAGCCGCTCGCCTTTTTCAGCCGTCAGTTGACGCCCAGAGAGCGCAAATACAGCGCGTTCGACAGGGCGCTCCTTGGCCTCTTTTTGGCAGTCCGCCACTTCCGGTTCCTGCTGGAAGGCCGTGAGTTCACGGCGTTCGTGGATCACAAACCCCTCACGTTCTCCATGTCCAAGGTGGCCGAGCCTTGGTCTGCCCGCCAGCAACGCCAGCTCTCGTACATATCTGAGTACACCACAGACATCCAACACATCGCTGGCAAGTCCAACGTGGTCGCGGACTGTCTCTCCAGAGCGGTCGTCGGGGCCGTTCAACTGGGTCTCGACTACCTCCCAGGCATGAAAATGGGTCGGGGTGAAAAAGGTGAGAAGGATACGAGACCCGGAACCTGCTAGGCGGTCCCGGCGGAAATTTTTTTGGGTGGAAAAATTAGCTTCCATGTGCTCATATCTGATTTCTTTTAGATTTACTCTAGTGGTGGTCACATGCAGAATTACAAGATTGAAAAAAAAAAAAAAAGTATGGATGTCTATTTTGGATTCAAAACGGTGAATTTCGCCGAAAGGTGAGCGATTATCATGCCTGCCTCTGCATGAGTGCGGACCAGGCCTCCGATCACGGGGTCCAGACCCTCAAGAACGCGGACACAGGACTACGCTTGGAGGATGTCGCAGTCGGTGACTCAGGCGCAAAACTGCTGTGCGACTTCTCTACGGGCCAGCCGCGGCCGCTAGTCCCTGTGAACTGGCGCCGGCCTGTTTTTGAGGCTGTACACAACCTCTCCCACCCCGGCAGGAAACCATCCGTGAAATTAGTTTCTGAGAAGTTCGTATGGCAGGGACTCAAGAAGGAGGTAAGGGGCTGAGTCGACACGTGCGTGGCCTGTCAACGCGCCAAAGTACACCGCCATACCAGAGCCCCTTTTGAGCCCTTCACTGTTCCTGAGAGGAGGTTCGACCACGTCAACGTCGACCTTGTGGGACCGCTGCCCGCCTCTCACGGCTTCACCTACCTTTTCACCATGGTGGACAGGACGACCCGCTGGCCCGAAGCCGTTCCCCTCTCCTCGGAGGCGTCTTCCGACGTGGCCCGTGCGTTCATCGGCACGTGGGTCGCGCGCTTTGGGACCCCGTCTGACCTGTCCTCTGACCATGGCTCGCAGTTTACCTCAGAGCTGTGGAACGCTGTAGCTAGTGGTTTGGGGGTAAAGCTGCACCGCACTACTGCCTATCACCCCCAGGCTAACGGTTTGTGCAGGCGGCCCTACACGCGAGTTTGACGGACGGCAACTGGGTGGACAAACTTCCGTGGGTCATGCTTGGCCTCAGATGTGCCCCCAAAGAGGACTTGCAGTCCTCGTCTGCCGAACTCGTATACGGCCAAACCCTACGAGTCCCCGGGGATTTCATCCCGGATGCCACTGTCCCCTGGTCTGCAGCCAGGCAGCGCTCCTCCCTGCTGGAGGCCGCTGAGGTGTTCGCACCCGTCCCCACTTCACAGCACGGTACCCCTGCTTTCCGGGTCCCCACCGAGCTGCGCTCGTCAGACTTTGTCTTCATTCGCCACGACGCCCACCGCGGCCCCCTACGCCCCCATTACGATGGCCCGTTCAAGGTCCTACAACACGGGGACAAGACCCTGGTGGTGGACGTTGGTGGTAGACACGAGACGGTCTCCATTGATAGGATCAAGTCCGCTCACGTGGACGGTTCCCGGCCATTGGAACTGGCTCAGCCCCCACGCTGTGGCCGCCCCCCCATGCCCCACCCCCGGTCGCTGTGCCTTCAGCTGCGCCGGCTGCCCCTGCCCCTGCCCCTGTCCCGGTTCCCCCTGCCCCGGCTGGCCCTGCCCCTGCCCCTGCCCCGGATGCCCCTGCGTCCCGCACCCGCCGGGGTCGGATCGTCGTCCCTCCCCGACACAGGGATTTTGACTATGGGTGAATTACTGAACTACTACTAATTACTGAACTACTACTACTAATAAATATAACTGACTCCTATTTTAACTAATTCGAATTCTTACTCTGGGCCTTCAGAACAGCCGCCCCCTAATTAGTGGGCTAATTAGTTAACTTAAACAATAAGGCACAGAGTCATGTCACGTCAGGTGGTTGAGTCAATTACTGTCCATAGTCGATCTCTGACTAGGTTGGAGGTATAGATGTGGAGGGGTCGGGTCGATCGTCATCCTGGGAGTCTGGGAAAGCAGGGAGCTCGATCAATTTCGCTACAGGTCTGGTGTAGGTCCGCCCTTGGACTATGACTTCAGCAGCCCTGACCTTCCCATCCGATCCCTCAATTTTGCTCACTCGACCCGCTGGCCACATGGCTTGGGGCAGCGACTGGTCCACAACCATTACGACTGTCCCTACTAGTGATAACATCTGCAGGGTTTTGTCCGGTGTCTATGTACCTCCAGCACTCCGCTCCTACCAGTTCCTGGATCTCCGATACTCGGACTCCTACAAACACCTTGTACCGGCAGGATTGGGACTGGAGCCAGATGATAACGGTCGTAGAGTCCGACCACAAGACGGTATCACGCACAGGTAAGGTGAGTTCTTCCTTCACCAACTTAGCTAACTGTGCGCCAACCAGAGCTGCGCAGAGCTCCAGGCGCGGGATCGACTGCTGCTTTCGTGGGGCTACCCTGGATCGGGCTAGGACGAAGGCGACGTGGACTTCTTCTCCCTTGTCCTTAGCCCGAAGATAAGCCACTGACCCGTAAGCGGTCTCCGAAGCGTCACTGAAGACGTGCAGGTCAATCTCACTGGTCTCCAGGTCGACCATCGAAGTGAAGTAACTCCGGGGGATGGCGATCTCGCAAAGCAGGGGGAGTTCTTCTTCCCACTCTCTCCATTGGTCAGCGAGATGCTCCGGGATGGGGTCGTCCCAGCCCTGTTCTTTGGCCCACAGCTCTCTCACCAGCATTTTCGCCCGGGTGGTGTATGGGAGTATGTAGCCTAGGGGATCGTACTGGCTGGCCAGGGTACTGTAGACACTCCTCCGGGTTATGTGTCTTGTTCCCGGCTGTGTGAGTCTCGCCTTTGGTGGTGTGTGTTGGTAATGCAGAGAGTCGGTCTTGAAGCGCCAGACTAGACCCAAGGTCATCTCTTGAGCTTCGCCTGGTGTCTGCGCCATCCATGTCTCACTGCTCGCGGCTTTGGCCTCTGGGGGGAGGCGACGGAGGACTCGGGGGTCACTGCTGGCCCACTGTCGGAGGTCGAACCCGCCCTTTGCCAGCGAGGTTCGCAGCTTCATTAGAATGCTCTCCGCTTCTTCAGGAGTAGCGACGCTCTGTAGACAGTTGTCCACATAGAAACACCGCTCGACACTGTGACGGACATCCTCTCCGGCGTCGGGGTCTTCGGCAACGTGCTTCTGGAGCGCGAATGTGGCACAGCACGGACTACAGGTGGTGCCGAAGGGAAGTACCTCCCACTGGTAGATGGAGGGATGTTCGTCGTCGGGTTTCTCTCTCCATAGAAACCTCGAGGGGTTTATCTTCCTCCATCAGCCAGATTTGTAGAAACATCCCTTTTATGTCTCCGCTGATGGCGACCTTGTCCTGCCGAAAGCGGATCAGGACTCCAAGGAGGGAGGGTCCAAGTGTGGGACCAGGAAGGAGTAAGCTGTTCAGGTTCTGCTGCCCTACCTGAAAGCTGCAGTTAAAGACTAAGCGGTCCTTTCCGTTGTGTGAAACTTTGTGGTGCGGCACGTACCAGGACTCCTCGGTCCGTTCGGCTTCCTGGTCACCGATCTTCCTCACTTAAACGCCCACCATCAGTTTTTCCATCTCAGCTCGGTAGATTGCTGCTTGTTTGGGATCCTTGGCTAGGCGCCGCTCTGTGCTCCGCAGGTAGTTACCCGTGATTTCCTTGGGCACACGTAGAGTCGGCATGCCTTCTCGCCGTAGGAGGGGAGTCACATATCTTAGCACTCCTTTGTCCTCGAGCCTCGTGGTCTTCTGCTCGAGGAGGGCTACTGCAAACTTGTCTTCCTTGGATCGGACCATCTGTCTCTCGTTCTTAAACGGGAGGTCGTCCAGTTTCCACAACCGTTCGACGTGCTGCAGGAGGGTGGAGTCTATGTGGTCCACCTTTGTGTACATACATCGGGTTGATGTAGATCAGGGGTGCCCAATACGTCGATCGCGATCGACCGGTCGATCGCAAAGGTAGTATGGGTAGATCGCATGGGCATGGCATTGAACAAAACGAGAAAAAAAAATAAAAAAATCGCCTATCATCCATCCTCACTATGGCTTTTGCCACTTGATTGACGTACAGGTAAGCCAGTCTGAGATCTGATCTTTTCACCTACACCTAACATGCGGTTCACCACGCATGCGCAGTCAACAGCACCAACTACAAAATACAAAATACCGGCGAGACTAATTACCTAGTTAGCCTTCCAATTTCTACTATTTACTATATAATACTAAATAAAGGCTATACAAATGAGTGGGGAAGCTGGACCAAGTAAGAAACCAATAACGTATAACTTCCATCCAGAATGGGAGGAGGACTTTTTTACACGATGTGATATTGGAAATGCGTCTGTCTGATCAGCAAATCTACGAAGGCTATTTCGAAGAAGGGAAATGTGGCAAAAGAGCGAAAACGTACGGCTGCAACGATAGCTTCTTATCGCGTCAGTCACGTTCTTGTTAAACACAAGAAGTCATTCAAAGACGGCGAAATTGTGAAAAAAGTTTTTCGAGGCTGCAGATTGCCTTTTCGATGACAGATCCACAGTGGCTGATGACACCTTGCAACCAGCTCCTACAGCCCTGACTATTAGAAACTAGCTGCCTCCTCCCAGTGCCAGGTCTCCCACTAAGGTAGAGAAATGCATTTATTTCCTCCTTTCAAACTAGGGAACTACCTGTTTTGTATCTGGTTTACTTTTCTGTTTGTTGGATCAGTAGTTGGCTATGGTACTGCAGAAAGTGAGTGTGTGTGTGTGTGTGTGTGTGTGTGTGTGTGTGTGTGTGTGTGTGTGTGTGTGTGTGTGTGTGTGTGTAAGAGAGTGAGAGAGAGAGAGGGAGAGAGAGGGGGAGAGAGAGGGAGGGTTTGTGCTATGGCTCCCTATGCAGACTGGCAAATGTGTGTGTGTGTGTGTGTGTGTGTGTGTGTGTGTGTGTGTGTGTGTGTGTGTGTGTGTGTGTGTGTGAATGTGTGTGAGCGAGAATAGCAAAGAGGGAGGGTTTGTGATGGTCTTCTCCTGTGGCTGTGTGACAGAGAGAGGGAAAGTGTATTGTGAGTTTACTATGCAGGCTGGGAACTGTGTGTGTGTGTGTGTGTGTGTGTGTGTGTGTGTGTGTGTTTGTAGTACGTGCATGTACGTTTGCGATGTTGAAACTAGACTGGTAGATCTTGGCAGACTGGCTACTTGAAAAGTAGATCTTGGTTCCAAAAAGTGTGAGCACCCCTGATGTAGATCGACCATGGGGCACGGAGATGGGACCCTGGAGGGTCCACCCCAGACGGGTCTTAATCGCAGCTGGGCATCCTCTGGGTCCGAGGTAGACCGCACGTGTAGGGACTATGAGGTCTGCGTGGTCGGATCCAATGAGGAGGGTCGGGGTGACTCCATTGATGGGCGGTATGGGTAGATGGCGCAGATGTTCGTACTTTTCCCTCAACTGTTGGATGGGGTAATCGTAACGGGACAAGCCAATATTGTGGCTGGTGAAAGCTTTATTGATAGTGTATCGCTGGTCGGGTCGGTCAGCCGGTGAAATCGTGAATGAGACTCTTTCTCCTGTGATGGTTTTCAGGTCCCGACGGACGGTACAGAGGGTCATCTTCTCTTCGGGTCCTCGCAGGTTCAACTGAGCCGCTGCTGAGGCGAGTAGGAGCGTCCTCTCTGATCCATCGTCCAGTACTGCGTGGGTGTCGAGTACTTGGTCATTGTAATGCAAGAGTACCCGGACGACCTTCAGCAGTACTCTGGAACTCTCGCTCTTAGCTGGATCGATGTAAAGAACGTCAGCCTTTGACTCGGTCCGCAGAGTGGAGTTCTTCCGGTTGTAGTCGTGGAGGACCTCGAGATGCTGACCTTCACATTTACGGCACTTCTTCCTGAGAGTGCAGTCTGCTGCTTTATGGCGGCGTGCACACCGGAAGCAGCGGCGGTTGGCTCTGATCCACTCCTCTAGGTCGATAGGGGTCAGCTTCTTGAATGGCTCGCACTGGGATAACCAGTGTTCTCCGTCACAGTGGGGGCAGAAGGGCTTCACCTTACCCTTAGTCTGGTCGAAGCTCTTCTTCTTGGGGGCCGGCTGACCCTTGTCATGATCCGTCCCCTCTGTCTGGTGCATCACCGTAATAGGCTGCCTTTGACCTCTGGCATTCTTCGGGCCGCCCCGTGAGAGGGCGTCGATCTTCAAGCTGCTGACCTCTCTGGCTAGGAAGTCGGACAGGTCTAGCAGAGTCTGTTCAGGCGCGGACGTATCATGGTGACTCCGCTGCCGCCGGAATCGTTCTTGTCGGAACTTGGGGAGTTTATCCAGGATCCGTTCCACGTTTGAGTTTGCATAGAGTTCGTATCTCCCCTGCTCCTGCTGGGATTGGAGCATCCCAACTAGGGATTGCACCTTGACTGCTAGGTCGTCTAGGGCCCGATCGTCCCTGGCTGGGGGGAGGCGTTCTATCTCTCGAATCTCCTAGATGACGTAATCCCAAGTCCGGCCGTAGCGGCGGTCGAGAGCCGCAAGGGCATCAGAGTACGGTGTGGGAGAGTGCGCATATGCTAGCGCGATGGAGTGCGCTCGGGCCACCTTCAGGTGTTTGAGGAGGAGGGCATACTTGTACCTCTCATCCTTCACTCCAAGCATCAGGGTCTCAAAGCACATGCGCAACTCTGTATACTGGCAGGGCTCGACATTAAGGCTTGTCCGCTTGTCCGGGACAAGTACATTTTATGTTCGGACAAGTGGACTTCCTCCTGCAGTTGTCCGATGGACAAGTCAAAACAAAAAAAGAAATCAATATGTATTAATATCTGCAAACATGAATTCCTCCTTCCGATCTGAATAGTAAAAAAAAATAGCAAGCAAAGAGATGCCGCGCCTCATTCTCGCTATTTCAGTCTCTCGTAGTTCGTTATCGTCATAGTTCGTAAATTCGCTCAGAGCGCCAGAGCGCACACTGCGTTCAACGTCATAAAGACGTGATTGGACAAACGGCATTCCATGAGTGCTGATCAGATTCCAGAGCGAGTTTACGAACGCAGCCATAGTGTTGTGGGTCTCCTGTCACTAGTGCCATTCACGTGAACGCGTATTCGCTTCTTCTCAATGCCGCTTATTTTCATGTAGTTCGATGCGATCGTATATTTTAGGTTTGAAGTTTTAAGACCAGCAGCACATCGCAATATGAACTTCAGAATGACACTAATTATAGATTTCTCAATTTGAATATAGGATAGGCTTCTATCCAAAAGCTAGCAAATAAGATTGCTTCCATTGGGGAGAGACTACAAACATTTTTTGTAAATATTCCTAGATATTCATCCCTTTTGTGGCCAATCTTAATCTAAAAGGGTTAGGGTTAGGGGTTACGTTTTAAAATAATTACAAAATATTGAATACATTTGAAAATTAAGGATACATCATTATCAAATCAATAGTAGTCAAATGTGTTATTTGCATACACATACACTCACTGGCCACTTCATTAGGCACACCTTGGGGTTGGACCCCCTCTTTTGCCTTCAGAACTGCCTTAATTCTTTGTGGCATAGATTCAACAAGGTGCTGGAAACATTCCTCAGAGATTTTGGTCCATATTGACACTATAATATCACGCAACAGCCCGTCTGGCACCAACAACCATGCCAGGTTCAAAGTCACTTAAATCACCTTTATTTCCCATTCCATTTGAACTTCAGCAGATTGTCTTGACCATGTCTACATGCCTAAATGCATTGAGTTGCTGCCACATGATTGGCTGATTAGATATTTGCGTTAACAAGCAGTTGAAAAGGTGTACCTAATGAAGTGGCCGGTGAGAGTATAATATATTATTATTCATATTATTGCTTTTTCAAAATCTTTGGATTTGGACAAGTAACTTGAGCTCTCGGACAAGTAAAAGATAAGTTCACTTGTCTTTTACTTGCATTGAGTTGCTGCCACATGATTGGCTGATTAGATATTTGCGTTATCAAGCAGTTGAAAAGGTGTACCTAATGAAGTGGCCGGTGAGAGTATAATATATTATTATTCATATTATTGCTTTTTCAAAATCTTTGGATTTGGACAAGTAACTTGAGCTCTCGGACAAGTAAAAGATAAGTTCACTTGTCCGAAGGACAAGTACCTGAAAAAGCTTAATGTCAAGCCCTGGTACTGGGCCCGGTCTTCTCTCGTGAAGTCCGGGAACGATGGCTTGCCTAGGTAGGGCCCTATGTATGACAGTGATTTGGGCGCATAGGTGGGAGGTACCGAAGGTTGACTTCTTGGTCCCGGGGGGGGTGGGTTCAGGTAGGTAGTCTTGTGTCTGACCTGAACTGGTAGGCCTGGAGGCCAACTGGCCATCGGGGGAGGGGGCGTCTCGCTCCTGAACTCCCGGCTGTGTGACGATGGGGGGTCACGGTGTAACGCGTCGTAGGTGGGATAGGAATTGTCCTTGGTCGTCTCGATGGGGACGTGATAGTGCTGGGGGGTCACCTGACTTCCCTCATCTACAGTCAGTCCCTGCAGTCGATCGGCCAGCCGTTCTGCAACGTTGAGAGGCTCTTCTTTGAGGCTGGTTTCTGTCCTGGTTTCTGTCCATGCCGAGGGTGCCTTAGACCCTCGGCATGAGGACCTCCGGGAGGTCCGGGTGGAAGAGCGGGGGGTCAGGTTCTGGAAAGCCTGGGTCATCGCCTGTAGTTGCAGGTAATCCCTTTTTGCCTGGAGGCGTTCTCTCTCCATCCGTTCTTGACGCTCGGCTCTCGGCTTGGAGGCGTTCTCCCTCCAACCGATCTTGACGCTCGGCCTTCTCCCTCTCGGCTTGGAGGCGTTCTCCCTCCATCCGATCTTGACGCTCGGCCTTCTCCCTTTCCATCCTTTCAAGTCTCTCTCCCGCCTCTCTCTGGGCTGCAGCGGCTATCGAGGTTGCTAGTATCTCTAGCACCCTGACAGATCCCCTCGAGGATGTTGTTGATGTCATCGATGCGGGGCTGCCCGGACTGGGCGACCTCCCCATCTCCTGGTGCACTCCGAGTCTCTCATCGGGGCTGTGACTTTCAACCAGTTCGGTCCAATAGGGCTCTGTCAGTCCCCTAACGTGCACTGGGCTAGTAGTGTCTAGTCTAGCTAGGTTCTCTACACTACTGTGTATAGGTGGGGGCAGGGCTAACACTTGGTTATTGTCGGGTAGGCTTTGACTATCAGACCCTATATCAAGGCTGGGAGGTAAATCTAGAACGTAGTCTTCTAGATGGGAAGGGGTTTGGCGCTGGCGCCTAGCGCGCTGTAGGTGGGGGGAATTATCTGGCGAGTGTCCACCGCTTGCCATGTTGGCACTAGTTTATCCGGCTCGAAGGACCAATTGTATCGGGGGGATACACACCTGTGGACTATTATAACCTTAGTGGCACTAATTTAACACTGTTACACTCTATATAGACTAAATTGGATTTAAATGGTGGACACTGACTAAATAACTGAGGGGGAGGGGACAGGTATCAACGATGGAACAATTACGACATTTAATATATACAGATAACATACACAAATGCAGGGCTGCCAAGTCTCACGCAATCACTGTGAGACTCACGCATTTCAACCAGTTCTCACGCTCTCACGCCGCATCTCTATTTCTCACGGCGAGAAATAACTTTTTTTTTTTTTTTATGGGACTTTTATTTTTGAAATTCCTTGAAAGAAAGCTACCGGACATGAGTTTCGTGGCATCTTTCTGCACGCGCGTTAACTTGAGTCTGCAATCGAAGCGGCAGGCGAGCGCTGATGGAAGAACCTGTGTTCACGCGAGCTGCAAGAACGTAGCAAGCAGGGTTGCCAGATTGGGCTACTTTTGGTCACACTGGACGGGTGGATTCGGCAGCTTTTAGACCGGTTGGGCTGGACATTGTCAATTCCATCTGGCAACCGTGGTAGCAAAATATGTGCATACATTACAACATCGTATCTGGTAGCCTACTGGACTGGGTTGCACCAATATGGTGTAAGTCATTACTAAATGCAGGCATTTAGTAGTTACTAAACCCCTAGTTGTTACTAGTTAGTTTCAAACTAGTTGTTTACTAATTTCGGTTGCACCACGCCAATCTTTTGCCAATCTTAGCTAGTAAATCTCAGTTTTGGTAACTGTTTTTTGTTTCTCTACTGTAACATAACCAGGTACATTAATAATTATTATTATTATTAATAATTACAATTTACAATACAAATACAACAATTGGGGGTCCCTCCCAAAAAATGTGGGCGAGCTGCGCGCGCACAAAATCACCCACCAAGCCCTCATTCTGACCCAGGAAAAACCCTGGTATGTACTGTATAACATGATAGCCATCTATGAGCAATGCACTGTATATAAGATGATGACCACGGGTCTTTCTGCTGCTGACCAAGGGGCTGAGTCCTGTTGATGGGGCCAATTTTTCTTTTAGAGTCTGTAGGCTACTGTATTTGTTTATTAAGATTTCATAAATATGATATATTGTCTGAATTTTTTTCTTGTTTTATAAAATGTTATTATTTATTATTTTCATTTCTTGTGCTGGTTTATTATGAACAACATGTAAAATTGCAGGAAACTAGCACAAATAATTGGGTGGGAGAGAGGGGCCGCCGCTGCCAAAACGTGCACAGTTTTGGGTCGCTCCACCACCAAAAAATCTCACTCCAAACTTTTGGTGAAACTTGGCATCCCTGCAAATGCACATACATATAACATTGAAAGGGTTGACATTTAACATTGAAATATATCTAGCCTATTTAATGGTACCAGTAGCCCGGGTTGTAGCACGTGTGGTGATGGTGATGGATGGAGGGAGAGGTGGAAAGTTCAGTGGAAACTCCGTAGAGGTAGCTAGTAGACAGATGGATCGTCTTCTGAATATCCCGACTCAGGACTGGACGGGCACGTCAGACTCACGATGAATTGGAGCGGAGATGGCTAGCGTCGTTCGCTAGCCGCATCCCACGGTCCTATTGATTGATTGATTGAAAACTTTATTAGAAGATTTGCAGAAGTAGGTACATGAAAGTACATATTACATACAAGGTCAACTAACAGGATAAAAACCCAAGAAAGCCACTGGCTTATTTCATTGTGGTCCTTGATTCTCAATTCATCGTTACATGTAAGACAGACAAAAAAACTAGTACTATCTACAAGATAATACAGACAAATAGCTATTACTATCTACAAGATAAACATACATCCATCATGGGAAGAACAATACAACAAAACAACGGTATGTACAGCGGGTAGGACAGGTGGGGACATACACCACAGGTGGGGGCGGGGGACAAAACACAAAGTATGTACAGTGGGTAGTTCGGGTCTTTTAATCAGATTTTTGATTTAGAGGGTCCAGTTACGGATTGCAGCCTCCTGTAAATGTTTTTTGAGAGTGGTTTTGAAGGTGGGCAGTGTTTTGCACTCCTTTAAGATTATAGGAAGGGCGTTCCACATTTTTACTGCATAGTTTGCAAACGAGTTTAGTTCGTTGTTCACTTCAAAACTATCCACACAACAGCAACCTTTAACTTCGGTTTACTAGAGGTTTATGATTTAGCTTATATAAGTAGGTGATAAATGTCTCTATCATAGCCACTCACGAGTCCCGAAAGGCAACCCTCTTCTCCGTTACGAAACCACCAACTGACTCGCACGGAGCACCAAACATTTCGTCGCGTGAACATTCTAGGGTGCGTTCACCAAAACTCGCACAATTATCCAGCAACACAAAAACGGCAATGTCTCACAACAGAACACACACAGCATTCAAACGAGTGGCATTAATAGAAAATAACAAACTTGGGAACCTGAAGGGGTGGGAGTGGGGTGAACTACTACTAATAATAAATATAACTGACTCCTATTTTAACTAATTCGAATTCTTACTCTGGGCCTTCAGAACACTAACCCTTAAAGCAGCATTCTCCAATAAATATATGGAAGTTCAACATCAATACAAATTAACTATACTTTCAATAAGTATAGAAACACACAAATATATTTGAGGTATATTAAGTACACATTAAATTGATTTTAATTAGAATTATGTATACTTTTTTTTCTTGGGTTACCACTAGAGGGAACTGTTTGTCCAGGTTTCATCTTTCTCCAGCCTCTCTCCACTCTCAAACACTGTCAGTGGACTGGCAATGCACAATTAAGGTTTCTTGTACACATATTGTGATAAAGAATGTACATTATACTACTATTATGCATTGCATATTTTACACACACACAGGCACACACAATGCACATGCACACACAAACAGACAACCGCGTATGCGCACACAAACACACACACACATTTCAGGTCAATGGTAAAACTACAGTACCCTTCCAAGGGCATGGCAGCAAACTGCCTTTTTTCTATAGTGGGCGAATTTGAACAATGTCCAACTTCTACATTAACCACATCCCCTTTGATAAAAGGGTGGATTCAGCAACCATTAAGGTTTCCACCTCTGTAAGCAAACTGCACTCACATGGTGCCAAGAGTTGATGTCCTCCTTCCGGCATCTGGTTAATAAATGTATCTAGCTGAAGTCCAGCGCCTAGTACCGTTACAGAGAAAAACGACTGCATTAAACCAATGTCAGTGATTTGGGTATCTATGCCCCTCGTAAAGGAAGTATACAAGGCCTAATCATTCATTACGGCTATATTAGCTCCTCATATTTTGTTACCCTTAAAACTTGAGGGCGTTTGGAACACATCCGTTGCCTCATCTTTCTGAGGCTCGTTTTACAAGAACAAATAGCTCTGTCTCTCTTTTGGGTTGAAGTTGTAAACCAAGCTGTGTAGCTATAGGTTTATATTGACCCGGACTTACTTAAAACTGATGTTGATGCTTTAATTTTTCTTAACTTTCATTTCATATTTCATTTCAATTAGTAAAATAAATGGTGCTGAAATTGCAATGGTGTGAACACTTAGAGATTTTGGTGGCCTTGAGTGTTGACCTCACTGTTGGCCTGAAAAGAGACAGAGCCATTTCCTGATACCCCCGTCCATCCCCAAGAGTGTCCCCACCACAGAGCAGGATTAAAGGGTTAAGATGTCAAAATCCTCTTAGAAAGACCCAAATACACTTGGGGTAAATCAATTAATTAATTAACTAAGTAGAGGTCACAGCCAATACTTGAGGAAAAGACAAATTAAATCATTTAGGCTGGGGCTAATAAGGAGAGAGAGAGTTTAATTAGTGAAAGTTTAATTAAAGGCGTGTTTGGT
>NC_137689.1:54020816-54035816 GCF_963989245.1 Nansenia antarctica
AGCATGTGGCTACAGGGGAAGAGGAAAAAGGAGGGAAGGAAAGAGAGAGAAAGAGAGATGTGTGTGTGAGGGTTTTTTTTTGGTCTTGGAGTGCGTGATGAGAAAAGCCTGCTTTGGGGGTGGATGTCAGGAGAGAGGGATGGGGAGGAGGAGAAGAGAGACGTTCCTGAGGAAGTGGTGAGGCTATGGGTGGTGGTGTGTCAGGAGCAGCAGAGTGCGTGTGGATATGTGTGTGTGTGTGTGTGTGTGTATGTGCCAACAGAGGCAGCTGTGGGGATTCGAAGAAAATACCCCCGCACACACACACACACACACACCTACACACACATACACACACAGGCACAAACAAACACATGCACACACACACAGCTGTCCCTCCACTGGCCAGCTTAAAACTCTCTGACACGTAGCCTGCCAGGCCAAAGCTCAGGAAGACAGATCAGGAAACTTAGTGTGGAGCTTACAGTGGTAATCCTCTCCTAGCCTTCAGCTCTCCTCCTCCAGTCCCTCCTCCTCCACCACCCCTAACCCATAATCTCAGGGATGTTCACCCTAGCAGCCTTATTTCCCGCCTTGCGAGCTAGAGCTGCACATCCCTCTGGAAAGACATTGTGTGGAGCGTAGAGATATAATGTCTTCTAATCTGTCTATTAGTGCATTCCAAACCCACACCAACACACTGTGCCACAAAGAATGAAGCAGTGCACTGGCCCGGCGTTCTAAGGGCTATGCTTGTGTGGACATTGGAACACAGCCCTCCATTGTACTCACGGTGCTGGGCATTTTAGTTCCTGGTTGGCGCGGTTCCCTCTTGTCTTCCTCACGCATCACTACTAGTGTCGGAATTCAATCAAACGGGCCGAAGAATAGCGTCCTTTCTGCGCCCAAAGCAAGAGAAATTGTAACTGCTCCAATTCTTTAATTGCTTTAACTGTGTGTGAAGTTTGATTTCAATATCAGACGTAGATATCAATATATCGCTAGCTGTCGCCGATAGGAACCTGTGAAGTTACTATACCCAGCATACTTTAGCCTCTGATCAATGTCACACTGGTTGCCATGGCCTCACCCCTCACATCTATATTGCCCTGAACCCCCAGCCCCCCCCCCCCCCCCGTCAACTCCTTTAGTTTTACGGTAATTGATTTATGCAGATTCTTTCGTCAGGAACGTATTGATCCAGATGAGGTAGTCAGGAAGGAATATGGTGATTGGATGGTTTAATGACACACCTTACTATACACAAGTGGCCAATATGATCCAGATCTGCCTATCTCCCCAAATCTCCCCACACACACACACACACACACACACTGTCCTGGTCCAGAACTTCCATAACACATAACAGCACTCTACAATTCAGACACTAGTGAAAAAAAGCCTGTACTGTACGGTTTAGTCTCTTCGGCTGCGTTATTATATAGTAATCGATGGTGGAGCTGTTCATTTTAACGGCCCTGTGGAGAAAGAGAGAGAGGTCAACACTAACGAGATTCTCTCCATGAAGCAAAGCGCCGATACTAGCAGTTAAAATAGAGACGAGTTAGAGTCCCTGGGTGTGAGACTGGGTGGCGGGGGGGGTGGTGTGTGTGTGTGTGTGTGTGTGTGTGTGTGTATGTGTGTGTGTGTGTGTCTGGGGTCACTGAGGTGCAGCCCGGACCCTCAGACCACCATTAGCCTGATTGGCCAAAGAGGTCAACAGGGGTCAATCAAGGGGTCAATCACATTGTCGATTCTGTGACCCCGCCCCATTGGGCAAGCAACAGGGAGTCGCACCATTCACTCACTCTCTCTCCCTCTCTCCCTCTCTCTCTCTCTCATCTGAGTTATGTTGCATGCCAAGACCAGGCTACATTAACAGGAAAATCTATCAGGTCACTTATTGTGATTTACATGTGGCCTACGCTGCCCCCCCCCCCCCCCCCCCAGCCCTCCAAGGTTCTTGACCAGCTCTAAGGGACAATTTAATGCATGCAGATTTATGTTGGAATTACTTCACAGTAGTAAAATGTGGCGGTATGTGTGTGATTCGACATCTGAACAAACCATGTTTCAGCCTTGCTCCGAAGCTTACTGCTAGAGACTCATATGAAAATAGAGTTGATTCGAATTTTCCCAACTTCCTATAATTTCCCAACTCAATAAATGACCCATAATAATATCTCTATCTAGTTTTTTTTTAGTTTTTTTTTATGTCTTAGTAGCTTTCATAACATCACAATAAACGCATTTGATGGAACGATGGTACAACGCAACAACAGAAGAAAAGCACAAACTGATGTCGTCATCGAGAACCTCGAACGGGGCTCAGAAGTTCATCCATGCATCTTTAACCACTCAAACCTCACATGGGAGGTGAACCAAAACGTGGCCTAGATAGAATCCAAGATAAAAAAGCATCGGTTTCCTATCGGACGGGCTGTTCCATTATCCTCCGCCAGGCCCGCGCCCCGCGGGAACGAGATCCATCTTTATCAGGCTCCATTAAAGTTACATCGAGTACAAACGTATCGCAGCTCGGATACCACTCTTCCTTTAACCCGTTCTAACCGGATCTGCCGTGGCCACCGGGAACCAAACACCTCCACACTCAGCCCCCGAGGACATGATGTATGTGGTCAAGAGGTTAAGGATGGGGAAACTAGTGACCTAACCCCCCGCTGTTGTGTCACCCTGAGCGGACGGATGAAAGGATGAGAGAGGGAAAGGATGAAAGGATGAAAGGAGGGATGGGTTGTATTCTTCCCAGTCATTCTCTCTTTATTCCCCCCCTTCCTTCAATCTTTCCTTTTCCTTACTTCCTCACTGTTTTAGTCTTCTCACACCCCTCTATCCTCCTTACTCCTACACTGTACAACTCAATCTCTCCTTCTCTCTCCCATCTTTCTCCCCCACTCCCTCTCCTGTACCTGACTATGACTTTACCGCTCCCCACTCCCCCTCCTGCCTCCTCCCCCCTCTCCCTCGTTCCAGGCGTCAGCGGGGGCTCTAAGTGTCTGATTGATCACCCTCCGTGGTCATATTTCTCCTCTCCATGACAGGAGATTACGGACGGCAATTTGTGTTTATGGGATTCCCGAAATTCGCTTAACAACTGGCCCCTTATTAAAAGGTCAGGCAACGAGGGAAGGTGGGACATGTTTTCTCCTTCCTCTCTTCTCTTTTCTCTCTCCTCTGCTTCTGTCCCCCGTCTATTATGTTTTAGCTCTTTCCCTCCTCCTTTCTTTCTCTCTCTCGGTTGGGTTTTCTCTCTTCTCTCTCTCTCCCCAGTTTCTCTGCCTCCCTCTCTCTCTCTCTCTCTCTCTGTGTCTGTCTGTCATATCTGTGTGCATAAAGTGGAGTGTTAGTACTCTCTGACCCCGGAGTTCAGGGGTCAAACAGGCTACCACAAAGGGGAGTGGCGTGCATGCATGCTTGCGTGCGTCCGTGCATGCGTGTGTCTGTGTAGAGTCTGAGTATTAGTTATCGCTGACCTCAGAGGTCACCAGCCACAGGGACTGGGGATATACTGTAGATGTAGATGTGACAGCTGGCATGGATGTGTCATCTGAAATGCCTCTATGCAGTTGAATCACTTGTGTTCACTGTTCTGCTGGAGGTATTTCCTGTTGATGCGGTTTACTGAAATTTGACCTTTGATGTCTTCAGACAGATATGTGAAGTATACTATGAAGACAGATATTTATATTGAAATTTGAAACAAGCATTTGAATGTAACGCAGAAAGCACAGTCATTTGGAGACTAATGTTCATAATTGAGAGTAATCATTCAAAATGACTGAAATGTAAATGATACGTTGTGTTGCTGCAGCCATATTCTTTCTCACAAGTGAAACTCATATAAGCTACTGTATGTCCTGTTATGAAAAGATTTCGATTTCAATAAATGAATAACCGCTCAGTTACTGAAGGGAAGCATTCCGATGCAGATACAGAGTTTCAGAAAACAAAGAGTGTACACAAATAAAAACAGAAATCAGGTAGAAGATGTAGCAGCCTCCCATGTAGACGTTTTAGCAGTGGCTTTGTTGACTGTTCCAGGTCCTGTTACAGCCTTCACACATGGTGACCCCAGCTCATGTGGTTTGGGGTTACCTTAGCTCCTCCAATATTAAACACAGACCTCCATTATCTCCGCCTGGTCTCCCTTTACACAGGGGCGAGGTGATCCGTACCACACACACATGCACACGTGTTCACGCACTCACATGCATGCGCGCCCCTGCAGAGGCACGCGCACACACAACATGCGCACACACACACACACACACACACACACATACACACACAGAAGATTGACAGGTCCATGATGTAATATTTAAAAGCCCAGCACATAGGCTGGGAGGTGTCAATGGGCAGGTTGTCGGAAGAGAGGGAAAGACGAAAAGACGAAAGAGAAGATAAAGAAGAGGAACTGACACACCCACTGGTTATGTGAAGAGTGCTTCATATCAACAGAGTATGGCTCAGAATGACCACTCCTATAAGTAAAATAATTCCTACACACACCAAGACCACTTCACTTTTTCTGAAGTGTCCTGAAGTGGAATATGTTTTTCATTGAGTTACAGAATTGTAACGGCTTGAACTTGCCATCAAGGTGTTCTAAATGATCAGGATAATATTGAGGAGGGTTGAATAAAGCTGAAACGCCACTTTTTGATTCTTACAAGGTATGGAACTTCACTGTCTACACTATTATGTCTGAGGTCTTTGTGGCGCCGTATGCCTTAGCTCGCCTAAGTGTATCTTAAGCTAAATAGCTGTGTTCCTAAACTGTGATTATCCTATGTTTATCTAAAGCAAAGCTACAGCTAGTGAAGCTAAAGCGGCATTAGCCTTGTGTAACCACAGCAGCATTAGCCTAGCTCAAGCTAAAGGATTTCCATTAGCATGGCTAAAGCAGTAGCTATGTGTAAGTGTCCATGGTGTGGCTCTGTGTAAATAAAGTACGTATTTGCATTGTGCAGTGTGGCAAAAGCCTTTCCTTACCATATAGCCAAAGCTAAGGAATCCATAGTTTAGCTAAGCAACATTTACATAACTCGAGCGAAATGATTCTTTTCTTCATAGCTTGGCTGACCAGGATGTTCTTTGTGTGTCTGAGGGCTTGCTAGCAAAGCTTCAGTGGCTTAGTTAGCTTAGCTCTGCCTTGCTGGAGTTTTGTCCCAGTCAGCTCGCTACAAACAGCGATTAGCTGCTACTGAATAATCCAATGAGAGCATCTGTCCGGCAGATGGAGACCTGAGGTTGAAACAGGAGAGGAGAGGGACACCTGAGGGACACTTGACCCATGAGGGAGGGGGGGAGAGCAGAGTGGTGGGGGTGGTGAGACCTGTGCAATGGCTGTCCCAGGGTGTGGCTGTGTGGTGTGTCACCTGACCCCCTGATCCCCCCCACCCTATATACACACACACACACACACACACACACACACACACACACACACCATCTCTAAAAGGGGCAGAAGAGGTCATAGTTGGGTTAAACGTACTCTTCCACCTGGCTTTGGGGACAGGGTCTGGTTTCTTCTTGGGCCACTTGTTGTACCAACAGCATGCTGGTGGTCTGTTCTGCAGTGTGTGGAGGGCCGGGTGGTCTGTTGTGGGTTTAGAAGACAATGAAAGGTGACAAAAGGTTCCCTGGAAAGGCTGATGTAAGAGGACGTCATGTGGATTGTAACTTTATTTGTGGTGAGATGGGTTTGTTACATGACTTCGTTAGGACTTCCTAAGTCAATGATGTTTGTCTATACTAGTTAAAATAAAAATGTAAATCATTACATTTGTGGCTGAGACGACTATCATGGTCAATCGAATTAGATGTATTCAAGAAAATACATTGAAAACGCAAGGTTTCCATCTTAGTTCCAGTTAGTGTCCCGCCTCACCGACAAGGAGCAAACAAGCCCCAAATCTTTTCACATCCAAGCTGTCAAGGCATCACATTAACTGTATATCTACGCCTGTCTGACTGCAACGACCCGTACTGAAGGCACAGCTTAGTAAGTTATCCCCCCTGTCCCTAACCTTTCTGTGCAGGAGGGGTATCCATCATCTTAAAGTGCGATCCATTCCAGCCCAACTTCAGCCCTGGAAAGACCTGAGCCAGCGTGTGTGTGTGGACACAACTTATGAGCTGTCAGCACAAAGTGCAGAGCCTTGCCGGAAACTGACAACCACCGAATGACTGACACTGACATTGCACCCCTGTGTGTGAGTGTGTGTGTGTGTGTGTGTGTGTGTGTGTGTGTGTGTGTGTGTGTGTGCGTGTGCGGGTGCGTGTGCGGGTGCGGGTGCGCTTGCGTGCATGTGCATGTGCACGTGTGTGTGTGTGTGTGTGTGTGTGTGTGTGCATCCGTGCGTGTGTGTGAAGGCCAAATGCCTGTCTCTCATTTTTCTTCTCTGTTCCCCATTTTTCTCTCGTTCCTCTGTTTCGCAGATCCCCACAGCCTCTCTCTCTCTCTTGTCCTCTTTATCGCTGTGCTAAAGTCCCACTCATCATTGAGATGGCTTCATCAGTGTCACCCCGTGAACCCTCACTGAACCTGGGCTGAAGCAGTCAGGGCTGAAGCAGACAGGGCAGCCCTGTGCTCAAACTCCACATTACGTCAGCATTCAAATGGAATTCATTTTTCATAAGTTATCTTTGATTAAATTGTATTATTAACTAAATCTACAACTGTTTCCACAATGTTACCCCTCTCCTAAAGACGAGTTATCCCCAGAAGAATGAAAAGCTGATAGCACACACATCCATCTAACCCTCTGAGCGTAGATATTCTATCCTCTCCTCCCTCCACAGCACTCTTCCGTTCTTCCTTCGCCTCCTTTTTCCTTATACTCTCCTGTTTGCTGCTTTCCTTACACCCCCCCCCCCCCGACCACCAACCCCCACAACACCACGTGATCCCCCTCATGCCTTCACCCCCCTCTCCTCCTCCTCTCTCTCCCTCTTCACCCCCCCCCTCCTCTCCCGCTTTCCCCCCTTTTCACCTCTCCCTCCTTCCCCCATCCTCCCATCAGCACCCAGGGCTGATGAATGTGTGGCCTCCTATTGATCGCGATGGGTGATGGATGATGGCTGTGAGATGACTGATGGGGTGCAGGGGAAGGTGCCAATAAGGAGGCCGCTGGGGGGCGGGGCTTCACACGCCAACCCTAATGGGAGAAGACTGGGGGCCACAGCAACCGTGGCAACAGCTCGCCCCGCCCCTTAACCCCACACTCACACACACACACACACATACATACACACACACACACATACATACACACACACACACACGCTCGGGTTCCTTCCCACACGCCACCCACGTATTCTAGTCGTATGCCTCTTAGAGCGAGGGCAGTGTGTATCTGTGTGTGTGTGTGTGTGTGAGTGTGTTTGTCGGTGAGGGGGGGAGATGAGAGGGCTGAGTGGGTCTCGGGGAAAGATGATGGATGACGGGGCAGGAGGGGAAGACTGCTCCTCCGCTCCAAATTGATATCCAGGCAAATGTTTTTGTCTGCTGTGAAAAATGGTCTTGCAACTCTCATCTCTACTACCTCCCCCCCTCGTCTCTCCCTCTCTCTCTCCCCCTCCTTCTCTCCTTCTCCCCCCCCTCCCTTCTCTCCTCTTCTCTTTAGACTCTCTGACTGCAGTGAATCAAGCCTAGCCATCCATTCCCTGCCCCCTCCTCTCCTCCTCTCCTCCTCTCCTCCTCTCCTCCTCTCCCTCCCACGTCCTGACCAGGCAGGATAATTCCTTCGGCTTCCCGACTCTCTCCGTGCCCATTCCTCACCTGCCTCTTCTTTCCTCCCTCGTCGCCATGGAAACCTGCCCTACCCCGGATGATTACCGTACATACGCCTTTCCTCCTTGTTCATTCCCTCTTTCCTCTCTCCTTTCATCCCTCTCTCCTCTTATACCTCTCTCATCTCTCTCTCTCTCAGCATTGCCCGTCCTGAGGTAGCAGTTTTCCACAGCAGTCTCATCAGTTATAAACAGAGGCTATTGGGGGCAGAGTGGGGGCACTTATACTAAAAGGCCTCTTGGGGATTGGGGCTGTTGATTTGCAATGTTTTCAATTTTCTCTGTTGATCGTGCATAATGAAGGGGAGGTTTGGTAGTGAAACTGTATTGTTGATATAGCATTGATTTCACAGCCAAAAAGTGTCCTAAGAATTGTAGGAAAATGTATAACTGAACTTTTGAATTTCACCCATGTTTTCTTTTGGTTTAGCTATTTCTGTTGGCTGAGCCAGGGAAGGTCTATGGGGGGTCAGAGGAGAGAAGCAGAGGTGATGATAGAGAGGGGCAAAGGGGGGGAGAGAGGTGATGACAGAGAGGAGAGGGATGAGAGAAGAGAGGTGAGGGAGGGAGAGAGAGACGAGAGGCGAAAGAAATCAGGGGAGAGGGAAGAGAGCATGAGAAGAGAGGGGTGAAGGGAGAGAAGGACGAGGGGAGCGGGGGAGAGAGGGATGACCTCCGTTCTTGTACGGTGCTTAAGGAGAGAACCATCTGCAGGAGAGATTGAGCCGTAGATTAGGAGCGGGGCGAGGTTCCAACGCTCGGGGGATTACTGCTGCGAGACAGCAGCAACACGATTAGAGGACAATCCAGCTGCCTGGAACAAGCTCTGCTACCCACCCGGGAACTCACACACACACACACACACACATATCCATACACACACACACATCCATACACACACACACACATCCATACATACACACACACACACACACACACAAACACACATCCAGACACACACACACACACACAGCCATACACACACACACACACACACAGTCACACACACACACACACACACACACACACATACACACACACACACACACACACATACACATACATACACACACACACACACACACACACTCCAATACACACACACACACACACACACACACACACACACACGCTCACACAGCCAGACAGCAGATTTGGCCAGCGGTCTGCAGCAGCAGTGTGGCCGTGATCCAGGGGTCACATCTGGAGGATAAATAAACAATAAATAATTATTCGTCCATAACGTCATATATCAACCTCATAATACATCACCTTCATTGTTTATACAACTGTAACAATCTGGTAATTGTGTCATTTATATCTCAGAGTCATGCTATGATTATTGAACATTATTGTTTCATACCAGAGCCAGCATGAGAACCTGGGTCAACCTAATGAATTTGATTACAGACCCACACCAGAGAAGCTGACATTGACTCTCCTGCCAAAACAACCAGTCATAAAGTGTGTTCACAGGTCATGTGGACTGTCTGAATTATGCTCATGATCGTGTGAGCTCGCTTGGTCTCCGTTTGGGCACCGGATGTGCCAGAACTCTAATCCCAGGTCACTCACTGGGCAGCCCAACTCAGCCCAGCCCAACACACACACACACACACACACACACACACACACACACACACACACAGACACACACATACACACATACAGAGACACCCCCCCCCCACACACACACACATACAGACACACCCCCCACCCACACACACACACACAGACACACACCTCTCTAACCCTCCTATAAGACCAATCTGCATGACATCTGGGCCTCAGCCTTTCCCTTGCCTCCAGACAGATGCTGTGTGTCGGGCTTCCATGCAGCTTTTCTAAGCCCTGAGGGCTCTAAGCAAGGACCGTTTATCACGGTGTCCTGCTTTATACACTCACATATACGACTCGGGTCAAAAGGGAAGGGGATGGATTTAGGATTAGATACAGGCTCACCGATGTTGTCAGCGTTTGGTCTCTTTTTATAACCACCAGAAGGTTCTTGAAGACATCCTGTTGAGGTTGGAGAGGAATCCTCCCTCATTATTGACCACACACTTCTTTCTCCTTCTGTAGGTGATGTTGTTGTTTGATAGAGTATTGTTTTTGTTCTGTGTTTGCATCCTGTAGTGGACGAATGCAAGTGTATGGTTTAATGCATCCATTGAAGGAAGTACCGTATTTTCCGGACTATAAGTCGCGGTTTTTTTCATACTTTGGCTGGTCCTGCGACTTATAGTCAGGTGCGACTTATATATCAATAATTCATAATCTCTGACTGACATGAACTGACATACGGTAATCTCTGACTGACATGAACCAAGGAGTAAATCCGCTAGCGCCTCATACACGATAGAATAGCCATTATACTTGACAATGTGGACATTAAACACGACAATGTGGACATTAAACATGATGTTATGGACCTTATACACAATGTTATGGACGTTAGAAACGATATTAAAGTCATTTATTCCTTCCAGAGGCTGTTTAACGTTGCAATGTTGTACCCGCGAGTAGCATTTTGCTACTTCCGGTAGCGCTTCATACGCGATAGAATAGCCATTATACTCGACAATGTGGACATTAAACACGACAATGTGGACATTAAACATGATGTTATGGACCTTATACACAATGTTATGGACGTTAGAAACGATATTAAAGTCATTTATTCCTTCCAGAGGCTGTTTAACGTTGCAATGTTGTACCCGCGAGTAGCATTTTGCTACTTCCGGTAGCGCTTCATACGCGATAGAATAGCCATTATACTCGACAATGTGGACATTAAACACGACAATTTGGACATTAAACATGATGTTATGGACCTTATACACAATGTTATGGACGTTAGAAACGATATTAAAGTCATTTATTCCTTCCAGAGGCTGTTTAACGTTGCAATGTTGTACCCGCGAGTAGCATTTTGCTACTTCCGGTAGCGCTTCATGGTCTTCTTTCCCCGCTGATTCCGCCAAGCCCGTTCCCTTGAACCATGCGACTTATAGTCCAGTGCGACTTATATGTGGTTTTTTCCTCTTCATGGCCCATTTTTGGCCTGCTGCGACTTATACTCGGGTGCGACTTATAGTCCGGAAAATACGGTATATGTATTTGTGAAGTATGTTAAGTCCAGGATTACACTGGTACAGTTATTTGAGATCCCTGAAGACTTCCCGGCCAACGCTAGTGTATAGAGGCGCCAACCGCATGCTGCGGGATGAAAAGATTGCAAAGATTTCAAAAGTACACATGTTTACCCATGTTCATATAGTACATGGGATTATGTTGGTTAGGTTCTCTCAAGGAGAGTTAGTATTCTCATTCTGGACTTGCACTGTAGCGAGAATGTCCAAGAAGAATCTGGAAAAAACCTGTTGACTTGGTGCAATCATGCCAACAGATTGACCTGCTGCACCTCCACATATTCAATCTAACCGGGGAGAAGTCCTATCAGAACAGAACCGCTGCCTCCACTAACTTTTACTGCCTGTTCCAGATTTACAATTGGGGGTCAATCCCTTGTTATTCTCTGTCTCTGTGGATTTATAGAGTTTTGGCTAGTGTGTGGACCACCACTGGAGTAATTAACATTGGTGATTTGCTGAGCTGAACTTGGGGGGGCAATTATAGCAATAAATCTGGCTTATGTAATTAATAAAGATGAAAACCATGCGGGGAAACACACACCAACACACACACACACACACACACACACACATACGCGCGCGCACACACACACACACACACACACACACACACACACACACACACAGAGAGAGAGAGAGTTGTACGTTTTTATTATATTGTAAAAGTTGTAAAAGTACAAATTGTGATGTTTATGATGTTCATTGGCATTACATTGCTTGCACTGTGGTATATTAGTATCTATTTTCGGTGTGTAAAATGGTCCCCCATAAGTGTAATAATCTGGTACAGAGAGCTGATGCTACCTCACATCACCCTTGGGTTGTTGTGTCATTGAATACACTGTTGGTAAAGACAGACGGTATTATGTCCTTTCAGCAGCAGACAGCTTCTATTTAAGCGTAGCATATCATCTGGTACAGAGAACCATTCTACATTGCCACCATCTCCAGTTGTAGAGTGGGATGTGCTCTGACAGTGAGGTGTTGTATTGGGGTCTATGCTGTACTGTAGGACTTATGGAAATGGATATGGGCTACGCAATAAGAAAGGAGACACCTACAACAGGTGGTAAAATGAGCTGTGGAGGCCTGCTCATCGTCCTTGTCAAACTCTCCTTCTGACACACACACAGTCACACACACACGCACACACAAACACACACACACACACACACACACACACACACACACACACACACTGAGTTAGAGACATTTTGACCAACTCTGTATAATATTTAGAATTTAGAACACTGGCACCTAGTCAAGAACTTGAGTCAAGATTGGGGAAAACACTTCCGTAACAACCTGGTCAACGTAGCCTGAGGTCACACATTAGCGGCATATGTTTATAAAATACTTTTTTAAATTGTAATAATTGATTTTCCTCATCAGATGAATTTGGTGCTTGATCAATTTAAGTGTGATCTTCACCAATCAACTGCATCACACTTAAAAGTTACTTCGACATCAGCTAGCCGATGCTAGCTGGCTACTAATGCTACCTGTCTGTCATAATGGCTGTTAGCATGTTGGGTCATATTTTCTGCATCCGTGGTGGCAGTTCAAATATGTTCTCAGCGAAACCCAAAACAACATAGCAGGCTAATGATGAAACAACATTAGTGTCAGGTTTAGGAGAAGAGTGAGGATAAGTTTGGGGTATTTTTGCTGGGTGTCAACGGCACAACGCTGTAGCGTTCCCCAAAGTGAGGAGAATGGTCTTGTTATGTATAGCCGTCTCGTACACATGTAGTACACATGTTTACCCATGTTCATACAGTACATGGAATTGTGTTGGTTGAGTTCTCACAAGGAGAGTTAGTATTTACATTATCTACTTGCACTGTAGATCTTAAGCATTCTGTTATAATATATAATATCATATATAAAATATATGTAATATATATAATATCATACCTATCATCATATTCATCGTACTGTACAGTATAGGCTACTGCACATACCAGGGGAGGCTGCTGGAGGCAAATCGGAGGACAGGCTCATTGTAATGCATGGAATGGAATGAGGAATGGTATCAAACGTGTGTCCATTCTATGCCTTACAATACAATGAGCCCATCCTCCAATGTCTGCCTCCACCAGCCTCCCCAGGCACATAAACATAGCACTGTTCAAAAGTCAACTTCACCACACCTCATTCAGAAGGATCTATTGTGACCAGCCGTCTATGGATAATACAGACAATACAGTTTGATTGGCAAATTAAACGACAACTCCTCCCTCCAATCCGCCTCATCGATTTGTTCTCCCCCTCCCCTGCCTCCCCAACCGCCGCCTCAACCGACCTCCTTTAAGGGTGAGGTGGACGCTCAAGCTGATAAATGGCCAAACGATTGATTTGTATTTAATTAACAATTTGCCAGAGCCCTTTGTAAACTCTCTCTGTTGGTTTCTCTCTCTCTCCCTCTCTCTCTCTCTCTCTCTCTCTCTGAAGGCCTGTGCGCCGTGCAGGGAGAAGGGGGGATGCATGGGTAATTTATGGTGTGATCGATAAGTCCTGGCCTAACATCCAGATGCTGGGATAAGGAGGCTGGGAGGACTGTCAGGGTCCACACACAGGTGAGAGAGTGAATAAAGAGAGAGGGGGGAGTAGAGAGAGAGAGAGAGAGAGAGAGAGAGAAGGAAAGCAATGGTGTAAACAGCATACATATTGGGAGAGGTGGATGAAGGGATGAACTTGTGAGTGTGAATGAAGGATCGGGAGGGCAGGAGAAGGATAGAGAGAGGGAGAGAGAGAGAGAGAATAGCCTTTTCTCAATTGTTAGGAACACGACCCCTCACATCTTGTCCTCCGTCCTCCACTTGCTTCGTCGTCAAAAGGCGTTGGGGGAGAACATGTGAGAGGAGGAACCTACAGTAGATCTTCTCCTCCAGTGTGTTTTCAGTAGGGGTGCAGGACGGAGGAGACGGCACAAGGAGTCATGTTCCTAACAATTGAGAAAAGGCTAATGAGAACCAGACGCTTACCAAACAGTAACACAGCACCAGAGTGCTCATATAGCATGGCATGGTATGTAGATATGTTCAATGGCCTATAAACATCAGATCACTGGTGCACTACAATTTCGAAACAATTCGATTCGAACCAAACGATTCAACACAACCCCGGACTCTAACTGGATGTTATTGTAGAAGGGCTGACTACTGATTTCCAACCTTGTTTTCAACCTATACGACACAGCTACTAACATACAGTTCTTTCATGACAGCACTCTAATCGTCAATGTGAGCCTCATAAAATAGTCCATAATCCTACATTGGACCATGCTATGCCACTGATAAATTCAGCATTGGAGAACTATTTGTTTCCAATCCAAAACATATCCTTCAATACGAGTTTTCAAGCTAGTGTGTGTGTAAGTAGTAGTCTCTCAACACACAGTTCCGAATGATTAACCTGCTGCTTATAGTCCAACTTGTATGGCAGTGTTATTCTGTCAGATATCCATCAGGGGGCAGTAGTGAGATTAGATAGTCTACACCCCACAGCTCAGAGCAGACAGTAAAAACATCTCTCTCAAAATGAAAAACAAAAACACCTTTAGAGGCCAAACTGAGCCAACCTATATAACACCTGTCTGCCTGCTGTAAAATGAAGCACTCATTATGGTAAAATCCCCCCACGAGAGAAGAGATGCTCATAAAACTACTGCACTTCAACACAGAGAGAGAAATATACCCCATCACGAGGACCCATAACAGGTACATTCACACACACACACACACATACACACACATAATATGTACATACTGTATGTACATGCACATGCACATACATACACACACACACACACACACACGCACATGCACTAAGACAGCAAGTAACCCAACCCACTTACAGTACGCTCACCAGAACCTGGGCCAAGGTGAGAACAAAGACATTAACCAGAACCACTCACCTCAGGACCGTTGGTTCCTGACCCATTCCTCCGACGCAGCCTTCAAATGGGCCACTGAGCAGGGCGCAGTGTGGGATGGGACAGCACCTTTTACTACCATCCCATAAAAGTGTTTTATAACATATCTTGTAA